>NW_026726068.1:0-50991 GCF_029784015.1 Lycium ferocissimum
ATTCCAACAACTTCACCCCACGGCCACAACATTTCCATGCAAAATTTCATAACCTTCATTCTCTTCCACACACTTCAACATGCATAAACATCTATGAAAACATGAAATCAAGATTGAACCTCACCTTTTCCTCTTGCCTTCCCTTATCCTCGGCTAGCTTGTTGAAACGCCACAACGAGCGATCTTGTCCTAATAGCTACGCCACGACGACGAGGGCCTTCTAATTAATAGGAAAACATGAAACAAACAATTTTTGGGGTCACTTTGGGGAGGTGGCCAGTTCGACCAAACCCTCCTTCTTTCCGTTTGCTCTTCTTTATTTTTTTTTTGTCTTGCTTTCTTTCTCTCTTCTCCAATTAAAAGATGACAACTTATATATATATATATATATATATATATGTAGCAAGCATGTGAGGGGCACATGCCCCTCTCTAGAATTTTCCTTTCTTTTTCCCTTCTTTTCTTTTTCTAGAATTTTCTTCATTTCTCCTTTCTTGAATTTTTCTAGAGTTTGTAAAATTACCATTTTGTCCCTCGTCTTTCCACAAAATTACCATAACGCCATTTTGCAAATTTTTCCTTTTTGCCCAGGTCTTTCTCAATATTTCCACACTAATAATATTTTCCAACGACTTTCGCATTACGACGGAACCGAAAAAATGATCTTACCCTAAACTTTCCGCCATTGTCTCGAAGTATCCGAAAGTGCAAAATGCGAGGTGTAACAGATTGTCTTTCTTACACTTGCATCTCTCGCACCCGCTTCCCCCCTTTAGGGGTGTACTTATACCATTTTCCATTCATACTCGCCCTATGTTCATATTTCCACTCTCAATTTGGCGGCACTTTTATTCCGACATTTTGATTCCCTTGCCTTCCATCTACTCACACTCTTTCTTTCCCAAATATCATTGTATTAGACTTTCCAAGCTTAACCTGTAGTGAAAACAGCATCAGCTTGCTTTGTATCATTTGTGCCATTTATATCTCTTTTCCACTTAAACCTCGCTGCCCTGTCTGATTAATGCTTTCCATATACCGCCACGTTGGTTGCCGGAATACACATATCCGCTGATATAGTCATGTACGGGGTGTCTTGTGCATACCTCTATACGTATATAATTTCTACTATCTCGCTTACAAAACATTTTCAACGCTAGTCCACTTACCCTGCTTTTTGGAGCTGCGATACACCTTCTTTCTTTTTATCGGTTCAGTCCGCCTAGCCCTATGTGACCTCTTAGGGTTTTTGCCAACTCTGTATACTCAAATTTCCCTTAGTCTACTCCAGTGTCTGATTTTGTAGAACTTTTGGTATACTTCCCAGGGGGTCACCCATCCCAAAATTTCTCTCGCTCTAGCACGCTTAACTTTTAATTGCTCCAACGACTACCACACGTTAACGAGGACCTTCCAATTAGTAGGAAAGCTAGGAGAAATTATTTTTTTGACCAAGGCTTTGTGGCACCATATTTGGCCAGCCTTGGCCGAATGGTGTTCTCATGTTTCTCTCCAAGCTTCTTGAAATTTCTAAGGTGTGGAGATGATGAAAATGATTCATTAGTCATCCTTTAATAACATGTATTAAACTTCCATGCGGCCATGGCCCACACCACATGTGGCCGGCCACATGCTCTTTTAATTCATGAAATATCAACTTTTAAATACTCACTTTTATCCCCAAATTTCCCTAATATTCCATGCCACAAGATCCTAAGCACTTATGTCTTAAAACAAGATCGTGGTTAAAAGTCTCGACTTCGTATTCCGGAATAGTCTTGCCCTTAACTTTTTATGGTTATCTCGGATTATCCCGACGTACAAAATACGGGATATAACAAAGAATGCCTGAGAGCTCAAAGAAATGCTATGACTCTATCGGAGTGACGTAAGGTCGGTAAACCTCCGATTACCATTATGGAACTATCTTCATCAGTATATCTTATCTTGGAAGAACCAATGACCATAAGATGAGATCAACAACAATATACAAGATCAATAACCATTAGAAAAGATCACTAATATCACAAGGACGTCAAGAACATAAGCTTCTAGTATTCCTAAAAATAGGGCCACTATGGATATCATTTGTATAATTTTGTATCAATATGATCATACCATAAGAATTAAAGGGATAGCCTTAACATACCTCACCGTCTACTTAACCACTCAACGTCTATTCTTCCGAGCTTGCAAATCTACATTCAAGATGATTGATACTAAGGTTAAGTAATTGAAACACTTATAAGGTCAAACTAAACTATTAGGTGGGCTAACGGAAATTCGGCAACATTTCCCCTATATCACCTACTTCAAAACAACTCCCAAACATCAATAAAAACATCAAAAATACCATAGCCAAAAGATTACATTCAAATTAGACTCAAATCAATCAAAAACTTCATTTCAAATTTAATCCATAACCAATACTTCAACTTAATACCTTATAACTTCTCTACCATGATTCTCTTCACCTTTAAGACTTAATAAACCTCCAAATCAACTCAAAATAAGCAATAGAGTAAATAACATACCTTATATTTGAAGAACTTCACCTCACACAAATTTCTTCAAGACCAAATTCACCACAACTCCAAGTGTAGACAAGAACAACACCTTCTATGAACTAGTTGCGGATTTAGAGCTTGATATCCTCTTGTATTAGTTTGGAATGATTTGGGGGTGCTTGAGAGAGCTTATAGGTTCAATAAGGATCTGTTTATTTGAAATAATTGAACCCCAAGTTGAGTCAACTAATTTATAACAAAAGGAAAAAATTTCCACCGCCTCAATTTCGCGGTTCCTTTTATGGACCCTGAATTATTTCACGGGCTGTGAAAGTGGCCGTGAAATTGTTCCAGTGGCTCCTCCCCACTTCCACCAATTCACGGTGGTTTCTACCTCCTTTTCATAGCCGTGGAATATTCCACGGACCGTGAAACCAACCGTGGAATTGCCCTCTTGCTATTTTCCGACGAAACGTATTCTTTCCGATTCGTTTGGCATCTAACCTTTGTAATCTTATTCAAACATGTTTAAGGACTTATATAACTTTGACATGCACCTGTAGTATTCATAGACAACTTCCCAAATTATTCCTAATACGAGCGTACAACAATTGTCTTAATACAAAACCTTAACGTGTGCGAAAGGCGAAGTGTAACATTCTCCCCCCTTAAGAAAATTCGTCCTCGAATATTAAATTCCTAGGGGTTTTATAAAAATTTTGGCAGATTTTCCCCTGTAAATGTGCTACTACCAACCTAACACAACAACCCAAAATATACAATGCCACACAGGGCCACAACAAGCAATAGCAATAATGGCCTCACACGACCAGTAATCATAGAAAAAATGAAACATTACGCACCTGAAAACAATGGTGTATCTGTCTGGACCTCCTCTACGAGTGGAAACAAGTACGGATATCTGGATCTCATATCTTCCTTTGCTTCCCAAGTCATTTCCTCGATATTCCGATTTCTCCAGTGTACTTTAACTGAAGCTACATACTTAGTCCTTAATCTCTGAACCTATCTATCTAGTATATCAATGGGAACCTCTTCATACGATAATTCTTTGGGTAAACATCATCACGCGTGTACGACTCTGGAAGGATCTCCGATACACTTACGAAGCATCGATACATGGAAGACCGGAGGGACTGATTCTAATTCTGGAGGTAAATCTAACTCATAGGCCACTTAGCGCACTCTACGTATAATCCTGTAAGGTCCAATGTATCGAGGACAAGCTTACCCTTCTTACCAAATCTCATAACACCTTTCATAGGAGATAACTTTAAGAATACCCAGTCATCGACCTGGAAGCCTTGTGTCACGACCCAACCTGAGGGCCGCGACGAGCACCCGGTGCTAGCCCACCCGGGCACCCCTTAACACACTTATACATCACATTCTAGGTGAGCCACATAATTATATCATATCTTTCAATCATCACCATTCTGATCTCATCGGGCAACAACATATCTATATCACCAATAACATCTATGCGTATATAAATGTACGTGCGCCGACAAGGCGATCAAAACAACATCCCAAAATATAGGCCGACAAGGCGAACATATCTAACCATATACACAATGTCTACGAGCCTCTAAAAAGGTACATTATATCATAACATATGGGCGGGACGGGACCCCGCCGTGCCCGTGAATATATACACAAAAGAATCTATACCAAAAGTTGCAGACTCCGAATGAAATAGAGCTCGCTATATAGTCCCACGAGATAATACGGCTATGGATCAAATCGTCTCCCCGGCCACTGCGGGCATGATGCGGCGTCCACAAACAAAAAAAGGACGTCGGTACAAAGAATGTCGAGTATGTAAAGCATGATCAATATCAATATGGAAGCATAATGGATAACATATGAAATAAATAAGATGGGAGATATGGCATCATGTATATTGGGACAATTTGGCTCTTCTATGATAAGTTAGGGTCCAAACCATTCGGATGCTCGGGATTTTTGGACCTACGATTTTATTTTGAGTCATGAGTTTACATGAATTTTTCATGGGACACTTAGGAAAATTTGGGACCAAAAGAGATATACAATGGAAACTTGAAAATCATGCAATTTGGCCCTTGGCCGTGTGAACATATTCGAAATGGCCTAATGGATGTTATATTCAATTTTAATCGTATTCATATAGAGGTTATATACTGTACTTCATATTATACTCAAAAGATGACCATATAGTCTTCATTTTCATTTCAACACTTAGACAAAAAAAAAAAAAATAGAAGTTGAAGAGCATAGCTGAGGCTCTCGACCAAGAAGGTTCGGAAAAATCAACTTTCATTCAAGCCCTTCCAAAAATTATTTATTTGATGCAAACCCGCGGGGGTTATTGAGGTCCCCAAGCTGGCGTGGAAGTGTCGCGCGATCAACCCGCTTATATATATCGCAAATACCTCTTGTGGAGTTAGAAAGGTATTTGATCATGTTTTATGTGTTATAAAGATTAATGTATGATAAGTTATGCTAAAATGAAGGAAATTCATGAAATATAGTATTTTGGACTTTGATTTATTTTGAAGACATAAGTGTGCATGTGTGTGTGTTTGTTGCATGGAACAATTAAGTTCTATATAGTATGTTGGGATGGTTGGAATAGTGTGAAAAATGAAAAATTATCCATATATGTATATATGTTGTGTGTTGGTCGAAAATGATCATGGAATATGACAAAGAACGAATTAAAATCGCTTAATGTTTTAGTCGTCGTCGTTATGAATTCTATGTTGGAAATGAATGTTTAATGACTCAAATTGATGTTGTGATTGTTGCGGACTGATTTGGAGATTTTTTTATATTTGATGTAATTTGTATATTGATGAGAATAGCATTGTTAGAATGTGAATTGTGGATGCAAATCATGATTTGAAAATGAGGAATGTGATAAAGTGAGGTTCTCGGGTTGGGGGCTGTTTTCGGGTAGATTGGAGCAATTTTTGGATTGTTGGAAATGTTGTATGAATTGATTGGAATGTCTTTAAATGTTGTTGATATGGGTTTGGATGAGTATGTGAAGGTATAAGCGTTAATGTTGGCTTGAACGTAAGTCGTCGAATTGAATATATATGAAATATTGTTGAATGATGGAAAAGAGAGCTATTAATGTTGTATTGTCTTTCGGATTGATTTTGATGTTGCTAGGTTGGTTGTTGTTGTTGTTGTTGATTGATTTGGCCGAGTTAAATTCTCGGGTGGCCTATTTACGGGGAAATCTTTGCCCAAATTTACGAGAATTAAGGGCTAAATTTGGAATTAAATGCCCAAAAAGTCTTTAGCTAATGTTTGGCATATTGTGACTTGTTTATAGATCGTGGGCAGCCCAAGATGTAGGTTGGAGTTAGCTTGAGTTTGGATTATATTGGAGAGCGTTTGAGGTATGTAAAGTAACCTTCTTTCTTTGGCATGCCTTAGTTAAAATAGGCTATGACACGAACCTCGAGGAAACTCTATTCCCGCAATCCGAGCATATCTATGATACGCATTTGTTTCTTGATATTCATATGTTGATGTTTGAAATATTGATCCTATGTCCTTGGAATTATTGATTTGTAAGGTTGCATGAAAGTTTGATTTTAAAAGAATTTATTCTTTAACGATTCGAAAACTACAAACGCCCATAACTTTCAAAAAGCTCGGATTGCTTTGATATTTTCGTAAAAGGTTGTATGATTCTAGGATGAATATGTTTTCCATAGGCGGGCCCGGCTCGGGTCAACACTCGTCCGTGGGTCCCGCGACGTTCCTTTTATGTAATTTCGACAACTTTTGAAAGAGATATGTTGTAATTATTATTCCGATTTCAAATATGACTATTTTACTTATCTTTTGGATTTATGAAAATGATTTTATGCATATGATTACTCGCGACTCCGCTCGTGCATTACGTTATATCTTTCGCGAGTCCCGGCCGGTTACGTTGTCGTGCGCATTACTTGTTATACTCCGGTGTTATGCTGTGATTATGGTTCGCCGAGCTCCTCGCTCGAAGGCCGGGTTCCTCTATATTTGGTGTTATGCTGTGTTTGGCGTTATGTTGTGTTGTGATATGTGACGGGGATTCGGAGATTTGAAACTTTCTGGTGTTATGCTGTGTTATGGCGCCATCGACAGGCGGGCGACCATATTTTCTGTGCCCTATGCATGACTTGTATTTCGAAAGTAAACATTTTGATATTTGGATATGTACTTACTTTCCATACTACATTTCGACTATTACTCCGATTTATTACTATATTTTACGCTTTGCATACTCGGTACATATTTCGTGCCGACCGCCTTTCTTCGAGGGTCGCGTTTCATGCCCGTGGTACAGACGCACAGCTTTGGTGATCCACCCGTTTAGGACACCCTCTTCCTGCTGTTGAGTGATCCCCCTTATTAGGAGCCATATTTTGGTATATATTCGTCCGTTGCATTTGTATACATTTGTTCGGGGTACGACGGGGCCTGTCCGTCTTATGATTACGTGTAATACATTTAGAGGTACGTGGATATGTATGTGGGTTAGGCCTATTCGTACAAAAAAGTTTATTTGTATATGTTGTGTTTGGGGCGATCCCATTCGCCATTAGCGACCTTGTCGGCTTGCATTTGTATATGTTTTTGGGCCGTCGTGCCATTCGATAGCCTTGTCGGCTTTGTTATATACATGGTTACGTTTGAAATATGTTTGCGACGGCTTGATAAAATTTGAGACGATGTTTGATATTCGTATATATAAAAGCCATCCGTGTGTGGCTCGGATTTTGACGGGTGTGTTTGGGTGCCCGGATCGGGCACTAGTCACGGCTACGGGGTTGGGTCGTGACGAGTGCTATCGAGCGGTTTGTCCTCGGAATGTCTACAGACCGTGTCTAGTAGAGTTTTATTTATCGGTGTGTTGTGCACCACATCTATAAACAGGAAGCTACAGGGCATTTAGGATGTTGTCTTTCTTTCGATCTTAGATCGTGCGATAGGCGTGTTATCGGGATGACTCTTTCGACAAAATGTTACGTTTTCGCCGATGCCTGCGGAAGGCCACGAGCGCGGAAGGGCAGTCTACAGCGGCAGGTGAGACCAGCCGAGCCCGGGTGACTACTAGGGCTCGTGCTCAGTTTGAGCCAGAGATTGTGCCTCCGACGGCTAGTTCTGCTACACCGCCAGTATCGGAGGGATTTGGAGCAGCCACAGCTACAGCATAGGGGGCAGCTCCACCGCCAGCTCCCGCGGCACCTGTACCTGTACCTCCAGCTCCCTAGCCAGGGGCAGATGATGGGACCCTACGAGAGGCAGTACAGTTGTTGACTCGGTTAGTAGCGGGGCAGGGTCCCCGGACGAGGAGCGAGGGGAGGATCGTGCGGACGAGTGCGACGGTCACGGCCGTGATTTCCTACTTTGTGGGCCACCGAGTTCTTTGGGTCAAAGCCCGCGAGAGGACCCTTATGGCGAGTTCATCCGGCGATGCGGCGTACCACTGCGATTGATTAGTGCTTCCGAGACAGAGTCGGTTGAGATGGCGTCATACTGGTTGCACGACGTAGCAGCTAATTGGTATGAGTTGTGGATGCTGTCCAGAGGTGAGGGTGCCCCTCCAGCCGTATGGAGCGAGTTTACTGAGGCTTTCCTGGCCCATTTTCTGCCTCCTGAGGTACGGCGAGCCGTAGTGGACGGATTCCGTGTTAAAGCGAGAGGGCGGACCGATTCGGGAGTACGGTCTAGAGTTCGATTCACCGGCGAGATATGCGCCTACATATGTTGCCGACATGATCGGACCGGATGCACCGATATAGTGGGGCTGGACCGGTACTTCGTTGACAAAATGCGCGAATGGCGGCCCAGACCGGTATGGATATTGCCCGTATACAGGCCCACGCCCAGGGCATGGAGGACAGACGCAGAGGGCGCCAGCCTGATAGGGTTGATGACAGGGGCCAGCCCAAGAGGGCTAGATCGTCTGGGTATTCTGGGGATTTTCGAGGCAGGCAGCCTCATCAGCAGCAGAGCAGATATCCTCCCCAGTCAGCACGGGGCACACCCCCGCAGTTTTCCGCCGGAGATCAGAGGGTGCAGGTTATTCAGGAGCGAGCCGAGCTCCGGTTTCGAGCTCACGGTTGGACGAGGCTCCGGCAATCGGATGAGACCACCCGGACCTCCGTGTTCCCCGCGGGAGACAAAGACCTCGGGGAGAGTGCTTTCGTGCCACGGGTGCGTGTTTTACTTGCGGCCGTCGGTGGGGCCGATCGATGAGAGATTGTCCGGTTAGAGGTGGTGCGGGCGATGCCCGCTCGGTCTCGGTCACCGGTGGTTCATCTTCATCCTCGGTATCTATGCGCCCCGGGGGGGGGTATGCCGGCATCGGCGGGCCGAGGCGAGGGGGTCGTGGTGGAGTTCCTGGTTCTAGCGATCCTTCGAACCGCATTTATGCATTAGCCACGGGACCGAGAGGCGTCGCCTAATGTCGTCACGGGTATATTCTTGGTTTTCTCTCGAGAGATGTGTATGCACCGATTGATCGGTTCTATATTATCATATATTTCTCCTCTTGTTGCTAGTAAAATTGGGATAGAATGCGAGCCGATAGAGCCCTTTGAGGTAGCTACACTAGTAGGGGATTACGTTATAGCCGATCGTATTTATAGAGATTGTTCAGTGATTATCTGTGGCCGCTGTACTCAGGCCGATTTGGTAGAGTTAGATATGACTGAGTTTGACGTGATTATGGGTATGGATTGGCTAGCTTCTTGTTACGCTAATGTTGATTGTCAAAAGAAGATAGTCCGTTTCCAGTTTCCAGGGGAACCAGTTATAGAATGGGCAGGTAATACAACATCGTCGAGGGGTAAGTTTATTTCATACCTCAAGGCAAGAAAAATGATCAAAAAGGGGTATATTTATCATCTGGTCCGTGTTCATGATTTAGAGGCAGAGGCACCGACTCTTCAGTCAGTTCCAGTGGTTAATGAATTTTTAGATGTATTCCCAGATGAGCTTCCAGGTCTTCCCCCCGAGCGGGAGATAGAGTTTGCTATTGATTTGTTGCCAGATACTCACCCTATCTCTATTCCTCCGTACGTAATGACACCGCGTAATTGAAAGAATTGAAAGAGCAGGCGAGAGATTTATTAGAGAAGGGATTTATTAGGCCCAGACATCACCACAGGGAGCGCCTAGGTATTATTTATAAGAAAGAAGGATAGATCTCTGCGGATGTGTATTGATTAACGGTACCGAATAAGGTAACCATCAAGAATAAATATCCCTCCCCGGGATTGATGATTTGTTTGATCGGTTGCAGGGTGCCAGGTGTTTCTCGAAGATGACTAGCGGTCAGGCTATCATCAGGTACGGTACGAGAGGCTGATATTCCCAAGACAGCATTCAGGACCCGATATGGGCACTATGAATTCAGAGTGATGTCTTTTGGGCTGACAAATGCCCCAGCAGTATTTATGGACCTGATGAATCGGGTATTCAGACCGTTCTTGGATATGTTTGTGATCGTATTTATCGATGATATTCTGGTTTATTCTCGGTCAGAAGCAGAGCATGCGGACCATTTGAGGACGGTACTTGGCACATTTCGGCACCGAAAATTCGTATGCTAAATTTTCTAAGTGTGAATTCTGGCTGACTTCAGTGGCATTTCTGGGGCATATTATTGGGGCTGATGGCATCCGGGTGGATACCCAAAAGATTGAGGCCGTAAAGAATTGGCCTAGGCCTACGACGCCATGGAGGTGCGTAGCTTTCTGGGATTGGCCGGTTATTACGGGGAGATTCGTAGAGAAATTTGCTTCGATTTCGGCGCCTTTGACAAGGTCGACTCGGTAAGGGAGCTAAGTTTCAGTGGTCAGATGCTTGCGAGCGTAGCTTCCAGTTGCTGAAAGAGAAGTTGACTACAACTCCAGTCCTGACTCTTCCCGAGGGTCCAGATGGGTATGTGATTTATTGTGATGCCTCTGGTATTGGTTTGGGGTGTGTGTTGATGCAGCACGGTAGGGTGATAGCTTATGCTTCTCGGCAGCTCAAAAAACATGAAAAGAATTATCCTACTCACGATTTGGAGCTGGCCGCGGTTATTCGTGCCTTGAAGATGTGGAGACATTACTTATATGGGGTTCACGTTGATATTTGTACAGATCATAAGAGCCTCCAGTACATCTTTAAGCAGAAGGAGCTGAACTTGCGATAGAGGAGGTGGTTAGAGTTGTTAAAAGATTATGATGTTGATATTCTCTACCATCCGGGGAAAGCTAATGTTGTGGCAGATGCACTTAGTCGCAAGTCTATGGGTAGCTAGCGTACGTGCCATCGAGAGGAAAGAAATGGTTCGCGATATTCATCGGTTGGCTAGTCTTGGAGTTCGCTTGGCTGATTCTGGAGATGTTGGGGTTTCTGTTCGAGGTATTGCTGAGTCCTCTATTACAGAAGATATTAAGCGTCATCAGTATGAGGATTCTATTCTGGCAAATTACCGAGACACAGCCCTTGAGAAGGAAAAGACCCCATTCGAGCTTACATCCGGTGGAGCATTATTACACGGAGAGCGATTGTGTGTGTGACGCGTTGCGGGGTGCGGCGACGGGTTATGGGCGAGGCACATTATGCCCGATATTCGTTCACCCGGTGGTCGACGAAGATGTACCATGATCTCAGATGCTTATATTGGTGAGATGGTATGAAAAGAGATAGCAGAGTTCGTCGCTCAGTGTCCGAATTGCCAGCAAGTTAAGATTGAGTACCAGAAGCCCGGTGGGCTATTGCAGGAGATGGAGATACCGACGTGGAAGGGGGAGATCATTAATATGGACTTTATTACAGGTTTACCTCGCACTCCACGGAGGTATGATTCCATTTGGGTTATTGTTGATCGGTACCGACGAAATCAGCCCATTTTCTTCCGGTCCGGACCACCTACTCAGCTGAGGATTATACCAGGCTTTATATTAAGGAGATTGTGCAACTTCATGGAGTTCCTATATCTATTATCTCCGACAGAGGTGCCCATTTCACAGCTAATTTCTGGAGATCTTTTCAGGCAGGATTGGGGACGCGGTGAGTCTCGGTCGCATTCCATCCCTAGTCGACGGACGATGCCGAGCGCACTATTCGGACATTGGAAGATATGTTATGGGCCGTGTTATTGATTTTAGAGGTAGGCGGGATGATCATTTGCCGCTTGTTGAATTTGCCTATAATAACTACCACTCCGGCATTCGGATGGCACCGTACGAGACGTTGTATGGCGAGAAAGTGTAGGTCACCGATCGGTTGGTTTGATGTTGGGGAGATCGAGTTGATTGGCCCGAGATGTGGTCCGGCGGGCCGTGGATAAGGTGAAACTTATTCGAGAGAGATTATTGGCGACCCGAGTCGACGAGAAATCATATGCAGATAATCACCGTCGACCTTTGGAGTTTCAGATTGGCGATTGGGTTTTCCTGAAAGTGTCACCTATGAAAGGTGTTATGAGATTCAGCAAGAGAGGGAAGCTCAGTCCGAGATATATTGGGCCTTATCAGATTGTTCGTAAAATAGGCAAGGTTGCCTATGAGTTAGCTACCCACCGATCTAGGAGCGGTACACCGGTATTTCATGTTTCTATGCTTCGTAAATGTATTGGTGACCCTTCCGCAGTATTTCCGTAGATGATATCCAGGTCACGGAGGAGCTATCTTATGAGGAGCAACCTATAGCTATATTGGATCGTCAGGTAAGAAAGTTGCGGAACAAAGATGTGGCTTCTGTTAAAGTGCTGTGGCGGAACAATAATCGTGAAGAGATGACACTCGGGAAGGCCGAGTGAGGACGGGTTGAAGAAGAAGTATCCTCATTTATTTTCAGAGCCTACAGGTAATCCAATCCTCTATTTGACTATGTTGTTTGATAAATGAATTATTGATCAATGAATGTATTGTTGTGAAAGTTGAAAAGAAAAACTCCCCCAAATTGTTTGTATGACCCGTAAGGTTAGTTTAACATTCGAGGACGAATGTTCTAAAGGGGGGGAGGTTGTTAGAACCCGTATTTCATGCATTGGAACAATCCATATTAATGATGATAAGTTAAGGGCCAAAACTATTCCGGGATGCAAAGTCGAGACTTTTGGACTTTCGATTTTATTTTGAGACATAAGTGTGCATGAATTTGTTGCCATGGAACAATAAGGAAAATTTGGGACCACAATTGGAATAGATGAAAGTTGAAAAAGTCATCCATATATGTATATGTGTAGTGTTGGTCGAAATGGGTCATATTAAATGACAATGAACGAATTGATATCGCTTAATGTTTTAGTCGTCGTCGTTATGAATTCTATGTTGGAAATGAATGTTTAATGACTCAAATTGATGTTGTGATTGTTGTGGACTGATTTGGAGATTTTTGGTACATTTAATGTATTTTGCATTGATGAGAATAGCATTGTTAAAATGTGAATTGTGGATGCAAATCATGATTTGGAAATAAGGAATGGGTTAAAGTGAGGTTCTCGGTTTGGGGGCCGTTTTCGGCTGGATTGGGGAAAAATTTGGATTGTTGGAAATGTTGTATGAATTGCTTAGAATGTCTTTAAATATTGTTGGTACGGGTTCGGGTTAGTATGTGAATGTATAAGCGTCGATGTTGGTTTGAATGTGAGTCGTCGAATTGAATTTATGAAATATTGTTGAATGATGGAAAAGAGAGCTAGTAATGTTGTATTACCTTTCGGATTGATTATTAATGTTGCTAGGTTGGTTGTTGTTGTTGTTGTTGATTGATATGGCCGAGTTAAATTCTCGGGGTGGCCTATTTACAGGGGAAATGCTGCCAAAATTTCTGTAGAATTAAGGGCAAATTTGGAATTAAATGCCCAAAAAGTCTTTAGCTAATGTTTGGCATTTTAGGACTTGTTTATAGATCGTGGGTAGCCCGAGACGTAGGTGGGATTTAGCTTGAGTTTGGATTATATTGGAGAGTGTTTGAGGTATGTAAAGTAACCTTCTTTCCTTGGCATGCCTTAGTTAAAATAGGCTATGACACGAACTTCGAGGAAACTCTATTCCCGCAATCCGAGCATATCTATGATACGCATTTGTTTCTTGATATTCATATGTCGATGTGTTGAAATATTGATCCTTCTGTCCTTGGAACCACTAGTTTACCAAAGTTGCATGAAAGTTTGATTTCTAAAAGAATTTATTCTTTAACGATTCGAAAACTACAAACGCCCATAACTTTCACAAGAAAAAGCTCGATTGCTTTGAAATTTTCGTAG
Organism: Lycium ferocissimum; assembly: GCF_029784015.1. Lineage (NCBI taxonomy): Eukaryota > Viridiplantae > Streptophyta > Magnoliopsida > Solanales > Solanaceae > Lycium > Lycium ferocissimum. Next base: position 13,786 of record NW_026726068.1, read on the forward strand.
AAGCTTGTATGATCTAGGATGAATATGTTTTCCATAGGCGGGCCCAAATTTCTCGAGTCTACACCCGTCCGTGGGTCCCGCGATGCCCTTTTATGTAATTTCGACAACTTTTGAAAGAATATGTTGTAATTATTATTCCGATTTCAAATATGACTGTGTTACTTATCTTTTGAATTTATGACAATAATTTTATGCATATGATTACTCACGACTCTGCTCGTGCGTTCTGTTATATCCTTCGCCGAGTCCCGGGCCGGTTCTGTTGTCGTGCGCATTATGATATACTCCGGTGTTATGCTGTGTTTATGGTTCACCGAGTTCCTCGCTCGAGGGCCGGGTTCCACTTATATTTGGCGTTATGCTGTGTTTGGCGTTATGCTGTGTTGTGATATGTGACGGGGATTCGGAGATTTGAAACTTTCTGGTGTTATGCTGTGTTATGGCGCCATTGACGGGCGGGCGACCATATTTTCTGTGCCCTATGCATGACTTGTATTTTGAAAGTAAACATTTTGATACTTTTGGATATGTACTTACTTTCCATAATTCTGTTTCGACTATTACTCAGATTTATTACTATATCTTCTGCTTTGCATACTCAGTACATATTTCGTACTGACCGCCTTTCTTCGGGGTCGCGTTTCATGCCCGCAGCGTACGCACGTTTGGTGATCCACCTATTTAGGACACCCTCTTCGCTCGTTGAAGTGCTCCCTTATTCCGGAGCCATATTTTGGTATATATTCGTCCGTTGCATTTGTATACATTTGTTCGTGGGCACGGCGGGGCCCTGTCCCGTCTTATGATTTCGTGTGTCTGTTTAGAGGTCTGTGGATATGTATGTGGGTTAGGCCTATTCTGTACAGGTGTGTTTGTATATGTTGTGTTTGGGGCGATCCCATTCGCCGTGGCAGCCTTGTCGGCTTGCATTTGTATATGTTTTTGGGCCGTCGTGCCATTCGATAGCCTTGTCGGCTTTGTTATATACATGGTTGCGTTTGAAATATGTTTGCGATAACATAGGCTTGATAAAATTTGAGACAAGTGTTTGATATTCGTATATATATAATCCATCCGTGTGTGCCTCTGTTTGACAGGTGTGTTTGGGTGCCCAGATCGGGCACTAGTCACGGCCTACGGGGTTGGGTCGTGACACATATATACTTACTTACTATATTCTACTCGGCCATATAAGCTCGGGGCTCATAATAACCTCTCTTGGGCACACATACATATACATATACTCATCTATCATATTCTACCCGGTCATGTAGGCTCGGGGTTCACAATAGCGTCTCATGGGCACACATACATATACATATACTTATCTATCATATTCTACCCGGTCATATAGGCTCGGGGTTCACAATAGCCTCTCATGGGCACACATACATACTAGCTCATATCTATCTCTTAGCCTTCTTACTATCGTCATTCATTACATTCTATCCTTAGAGTATTACTCATCGTATAAGGAACTTAGTACTATCATATCATTTGAGTATCATTAGCTTAATAGCTTCTCGAGCTAGGATCACTAGAGGGTATCGTGAACTCATAAGAAGATGAACATTTGGCCAAAGAACCATGCCTTATGAAAGAAGGGTTAGCCTTACATACCTTTTCGTGCGACTATTCTAGCACTTGAGCGTTCTTCTTCAAAGCTCACGTTCTACCTTCATTGAAGTGCATATTCATATTAGATGATGGATAGCTTTAGCATTCATGACTAATTCTAGAGAAAATCGGACAGCATCTCCTTTATTTATACGACTTTTCTCGTATTGCATATCAACTCCCAAACATCAATAATGACATTCACATTATCATCACAATAGCCTTTAGTCATCTACATTACTCTTACTTCACAATTCACTTCAATTTTCCATGTTCATAGTCATAACTCGACAATACGTTCATTCACATACAATGTCGTTTTCCACACTCTCAATAGCTTTTATAACATGATTATATTCATAAAGCATCAAGAATCATCACTCGTTCCAAACGGTTACTCAAAAGTGCTACTATTCACATATTCATGACCCATTTCTTACATTCTTTTGTAACTGTCACGACCCAATTCCGTAGGCCGTGACTAGTGCCCGAGCTGGGCACCAAACACAATTACTAATCCGAATCACGTACAGATAGCTTATACAGACACAAATATCAAATGCTGTCTCAGATTATATCAAACTGTCTCAAACAAATCTCAAACACAACCGTATATATATCAAAAGCCGGCAAGGCTATCAAATGGCGCAACGGCCCAAAACATATACAAATGCAAGCCGACGAGGTCGCACGGCGAATGGGATCGCCGTAACAAATAATATACAAACACAACGTACGTAATGGGCATAACCCACATACATGTCCACGTACCTCTAAACGACAACGTAATCATATGAAGGGACAGGGCCCCGCCGTACCCCTGAACAAATATATACAAATGCAGCGAACGAATATATACCAAAATGTAGGCTCCGGAATAAGAGGAGCACTCCAAATAGCAGAAGAGGGTGTCCTAAACTGGTGGATCGCCAAACTGTGCGTCCGCCGCGGCATGAAACGTTGACCCGAAGAAAGGGGGGTCGGTATTTAAATATGTACTGAGTATGCAAAGCAGAAGATATAGTATGCAAATCCGAATCATACTCGAACAGAAGTACAGAAATTAAAATGCGTTTACAAAATATCAAAATGTTTACTTTCAAAAAATACAAGTCATGCATAAGGCTCGTAAAAATATGGTCGCCCGCCCGTCGATGGTGCCATAACACAGCATAACACCAGAAGGTTTCAAATCTCCGTATCCTTGTCACATATCATACACAGCATAACGCCATACACAGCATAACACCAAATATAAGCGAAACCCGGCCCTCGAGCGAGAGTCTCGGTGAACCATAAACACAGCATAACACCGGAGTATATCATAGTGCGCACGATAACAGAACCGGCCCGGGACTCGGCGAAAGATATACCAGAATGCACGAATGGAGTCGGGAGTAACCATATGCATAAAATCATTGTCATAGACTCAAATGATAAGCGAAATGACCATACTTAGAAATCGGAATAATGACCAAATCAAATTCTTTCAAAAGTCGTCAGGATTACAAAAAGAAGAGTCGCGGGACCCACGGACGGGTGTTGACCCGAGTCGGGCTCGCCTATGAAAAACATACTCATCATACACCATAAAATCACCTACGAGCATATCGAGGCAATCCGAGCCTTTCTGTGAAAGATACGGGCGTTCATAGTTACGGAACTCTTTAAAAGCCAAACTTTTTATGCAAAAGTCGAAGATCAAATATTTCAAAGACATAAAGACCAATATTTCATCATATCAACATATGAATTCCAAGAAATGAATAAGAGTCATAAACATGCTCGGATTGCGAGAATCGAATTTCCTCGAGGCTCGTGTCATAGCCTATTTGTAACTAAGGCATGCCAAAGAAGGAAGGTGAAGCTTTACATACCTCGTACGCACTCAACGCTAGCTCAAACTCAAGATAAATCCAACCTACGTCTCGAACTGCCCAAGGTCTACAAACAAGTCATAATATGCCAAACATTAGCCATGGACGTTTAGGCATTTAATTTCAAATTAGCACTTAATTCTACAGAAATTTGGGCAGCATTTCCCTTGTAAATAGGCCAACCCCGAGAATTTAACTCGGCCAAATCAACAACAACAACAACAATGTCACACCCTGATTTCACTAGGGTGTGATGGGCACCCGACCCCATGCTCGGAGCCCAGCGAACCCGCGGACTCTTATTACAGACATGGCTTCTGAGACTCTTAATCAAATACAAATGACAATTTCAGAAGTGGTTTGCGGGACATATATATTTTTTTTGCAATTGTTAAATCAACAGAATCTAAAATACATGGAATTTAGTACATAATACAGAACGACATATCGGCTGATGAAGCCGGATACAAAACTGATGTGCTGAACCCACGACTCTGTCTGCAAAGTCTCTAACGAATAGTCAGAACACATAGCATGCATAATCTGACACGGCAGCACTCCAGGAGCAAATGGAGCTTGCCAACGCCGCTGGAACATCTCCTACAAAGCCCGTACTCATCCGGGGTGTACCGCGCGGCATGAAACGCAGCCCCGAAGAATGGGGATCGCACGAATGTGTACTGAGTATGTAAAGCATAGAGACCAACAAACAGAATTATAACTAAACAGAGGATATGGAACACAAATGTAATAACCAGAGTGTCAAAAATGCTTACTCATAAAACATAAGCAAATGCATAGCAGAAAACATGCCATAGCCGGTCCCCATCAGCGGGACTCGGCAAACGTAAGGTGGTCGCCCCCCGACACTGGCGCCACAGCATATCATATCAAATCGGAATATGCACATATCATAGTATCTCAGATGGCCATATCATATCAGAGTGTGTACATGGCACAGCATACTCCACAACCCATGTACATATATACCTGCCCCCTCACATCGAGGCACGGCGAACAATGCAGTGGAAAACGCTTGATAACATATCCTGGCCCGGGCTCAGTGAAGGAAGCATTGAGGCATCCACGAGTGGAGTAGTGAGAAACTAAATGCAACATAAAATGTACAACATATACAGAGATCGGACGGAATAATCAAACGACATACCATGAAAAAGGGGCCGAACGAGGCATAGCACATACCTTTTGAAGGCCGCGGAGGATTCTTATCAAAATAGGACTTCAGGGGCCATTTGTGCATATCAAAAGATAAAACATATACAGAAACTCGATAGCGTAACTCAAATGGCAGACCTTATAGCGGACATTTGACAATAATCAAAACATAAGTCCTTCGGATATCAGAATGGTTCGTGTCAGAATAGTCTTTTCGAAGCAGTTTCAACTTCCAAAGTAGCTCATAAGACTCGATACAATAATTATAACAGTTATTCTTTAGAAATTAGAAAGGTAGTTAAAAGTTTTCCTTAGTTTTCATTTTAAAGAAAATCAAACGGAATATCAACACAAAGTTCGGAAATAGTGGGTCCGCCTCGGGTCAAGTAAGGTGGCACCCAAACAAGTGCGTATTAAACCTTATGATGTCATTTATGAGAGGTGTAAGATAATCGGATTTCATATGTACAAGTTCTAGACACTTGGATGACTTGTTGAAACAATCGCAACATAATTACTTCAATTCTACTGAATGAAAAAGGGGCGTTTTTGGACGTGGATTCCGAGGAGTAGAGTTGTCCCCGAGGTCCAAATTCAAACCTAGTACATCTAAGACATGCCAAGAGAAGGAATGGGGGAGCTTTACATACCTTGTTTGCCTTTTACGCTTGCCAAACTTCAAGTCCCGTTTCGTCCAAAACCTACAAATGGTCACATTTACCAATTTGCTATTCATAAGGCTTAAAGTTTCAATCTTAATCAATACTTGTCTATAAAAATTTGGGCAGCATCTCCCTTACATATATAACACCCCCGAGATTCAAACTCGGCCAAAACAACAAGCAACCATACCAACAACAATATAAACAACATCAACAATCGACTAGAAACGCATTCTAGCACCAATAGTCTTATTTCCCAAATAATGCAACAACTCCAAATCCAACTTTACACTTATAATTCAATATCCATATTTTCATGTTCACATACTAATTCAAGATCATTCAAACATAAATCAAGAGTATTCAAGCCTTATATCCCATGTTCAACAATTTCATATTCCATCCAAAATTCTCATATATGCAACAAAACCATTCCAACACATTTTCTACTTACTAATTCATCTCCAATAACAACAATCTACACTTTATCAACTTCATTATCTTAATATCATAAAATCGCATTAATATGACATAATTTCTCTACATTCCATTTTCATGCCAACTTCACCCATATAATCTTCATTTACATTGTGAAGATCACAACAACACAACTAACATATTAAACAAAATAAATCCATCATTATTTCACCATAACATAAACCACGGCCAACATGGCAATTTTCCACCTCCATCCCATTTTTGTTCAACTTTCACTTCCAATGCAAATTTCACAATGACCACAATTATAATACAACATAAAATTCAACTCATCCTAACTATACATCTTTGCATGAATTCGGCCACATGCACACATGCACTTCTACTTTGCAAACTTCCATATTTCTATTTATTCTACTCATTTCTATATACTACAACACAAACAAACCTTCATAACACAAATAGAAGGGATGAATTCTTACCTTTTCCTTCCAACTTCTTCACTCCCCTCAAGTGTTGAATTGAAGAAACAAGAACTCAATCTTCCAAAACAACTACGCCAAGTTGTAAAGGGACCTTGAATTAGTATGAAAACCACAAGAAAATAATTTTGGAAGCAAGATTTTTGGGGGATGAAATGGGGAGGGGCTGGCCGAATGGCCTTCTCTTCTTGCTCTTTTTTTTTTTTTTTTGTTCTTGCTCTCCCTTTCTCCTTCTTTATTTGTCACGACCCAACTCCGTAGGCCGCGACTCGTACCCTAGTTGGGCACTCTTACGTACCTTATCCTAACTTAGCAAAATATTAAAAATAAGCAGAAATAGTAATTTAATCATGTCAAACAGATATAACGCACGAAGGCCGATGAGGCCGTTACAACACATAGATAAGCCATAATCGTACGCAACACTCACGAGAATTTACAGAACCCACACCACATGTCTACAGACCTCTACAGAACAAAATCATAATCATATGACGGGACAGGGCCCCGTCGTACCCCGAACGTATAAATACATAAACAACGAAAAGTCTATACCAAAATATGGGCTCGGACAAAGGAGCACTTCAAGCAAACCGAGCGATAACCCAGCGGCGAATCAGAAATCAAACGTCGCACTCGCGTGGCACGAAACGCGGTCCCCGAAGAAAGGGGGTCGCACGGAAAATGTATCGAATATGTAAAGCGTAGACTGTACTAAAAAAAATTAAAGATCAGAACAGAGTGTGCGGAGAATGAACAAGGTACATAGGAAATCAAAAATGCATATCAAAAGTCATAAATAATGCATGCAGAAAACATATGCCAAACCGGCCCCGCTATGGGACTCGGTGAACAGAGCATGGGCGTCCCCGTCTCCGGCGCCATAACACATCATACTTCTTGAGTAGGGAATATCTCCGAACACATCATAACATACCAAAGGGCTGGCCACATCACATCACATCATCGATATCGAATATATGTACATGGCACATCATACTTCGGACCCATGTACATGTCATACCGCCCTCACCGAGGCACGGCGAATAAATGCAGAGGAATGCGCTTGATAACAAATCCTGGCCCGGGCTCAGTGAAGGAAGCATTGAGGCATCCACGAGTGGAGTAGTGAGAAACTAAATGCAATAAAAATAACATATATATTTCCAGAGACTCAATGAGGCATATCGAGTGACAAATCAAATCAATGAAACCGGACGGAGTCATAATAAGTGAATTCTGGATGTCATAACGAGTTACAAGGCATAAATCCCTCTGAGATCGTTTCCAAGATCCAAAACAATTTATAGGACTTAACGGAATATTCAAAATAATTTTTCAATAATAGATAGCGGAGTAGTTAAAACGTTTCTTTTAAAGCCGTTCGAAGACAAGTCATAAGCACAAAAGGGTAAAATCAAAAATAGTGGGCCCACCTCGGTCAATTGAGGTGGCGGTCGCAAATTGCGTATGTTAAACTTCATAATATCATTTACAAAGATTTTAAGATAGTCGGGTATCATTTGTACAAGTTTTGGAGGTGTAGATCACCTTTCTAGTCTTTTGCAACCTAACTAGTTCAATTCTACTGAAGGAAAAAGGAGAAATTTCGGACGTGGATCCCGAAGAGTAGAGTTATCCCCGAGGTCCGAATTCAAGCCTAGTACATCTAGGGCGTGCCAAGGAAAGAATAGGGATAGCTTTACATACCTTTTATGCTCCTTACGCCTTTCCAAATTCACTTCTCGTTTCGCCAAAAATCTGCAATTGGTCACATTGACCAGTTACTATTCATGAGACTTACAATTTCCAGGCTTAACTAATATTGTTCTATAAAAATTTGGGCAGCATCTCCCCTATACATATAGCATCCCCGAGATTCAACTCGGCTCAAATGTCAACAACAACCATACCAACAACATCAATCGTCAACTAGAATCGCTTATGAACACAAAGAGTCTTCTTTCTACATAACGCGACAACTTCCAAACTAATTTCAATATTTTCATACTCATTAATCATCAAGATCATTCCAACATCATTTGGAGGCATTACACATAATTTTTCATATTATTCGCAAAATATACAAACTTTCCACCGAAACCATAACTCGCCCGAAACTTCCATTCTTCGACGAACATATTCATAACACATTATCATCTTTCAAATTCATTAACAACAATCACAACCAACACTTAAACAATACATTTCCATAATTCCATCATAACTACGTTAGAACACATATCTTCTTATAACAACATATAAGCCATTCTAACGCCAAACTTAAATCGTTAAACCTCCTTTTACACTATAAAGATCACAACGACGCAACTAACATATTAAACAAAATAAATTCATCATTGTTCATCACCATACATCTCACGGCCACATACATTTTTTTTCCAACTTCATTCCATTTTTGTTCGACTTTCATTTCCAATACAAGTTTCACAATAACCACAACTATAATACGACATAAAATTCAACATAATCACATTACACACTAACATACACACGGCCACTTACATGCATTCACTTCCGCCATGCAAACTTCCATATTTCCATATTTTCTACTCATTTACATATACTACTACGCAAACAAACCTTCATAACATAATTAGAAGGATGAATTCTTACCTTCCTTCTCAAGTTTCTTCACTCCACTAAATTATCCAAACGACAAAACCAATGGGTTATCTTCCAAACCAACTACGTCAAGTTGTAAAGGGACCTTGAATTAGTAGGAAAATCACAAGAAAATAATTTTTGGATCAATATTTTTGAGGGTGAATTTTTGTGAGGGTTGGCCGAATGGCCCCTTATGCTTAGTTCTTGTTTTTCTCTTGTTTTTCTCCTCCTTGCCTTGTCTTGAAGATTCTAGAGAATTCATGAAGTCTTGCTCCTTTTTATAACTAGTTGGTCACATGTTTAATCACATGACCAACTCATTAAATTTTTGGCCAAACAAGGCCATGGCCGGCCACCCCTTCATGGGTTGGGCTTGGCTTCTTATTTTATTTTTTTTTAAACTTTTCCAAGCCCAAAATCCTTAGCCCACATTGTTGGTAATTCATGAAACCACTTTTCGAATTTTCAATTTTGCCCTTAGTCTTTTCCAATATTTTCACGTCAATAGTCTCTAAAACACCACATGCCCACTAAGTAGAATCCAATTAGAACCTTAACTCCTACCATTCCGAATTATTTCCGATTCTTCCGAATACGCACAAAATGCGAGGTGTAACATCCTCCTCTTTAGAACATTCGTCCTCGAATGTTCAACTAACCTTATGGGGTCTCATAATACTTCGGGGGGGGGGGTCTCCCCGAACGTCAATTATTTTGGCCTTAGCACGCTTAACCTCGAGACTTTAGCAAATTTTGGTGGGTCCGCGCTGATATGATCGCATCCACTACCCCGTACGAGCTTGTCACGTAATTTAAGGCAGGTCGGAATGTTAACGAATTTTCAAAAAATTTTGTAGTGGGTCCTACTCGATTCGGGGAGGGTCTTTCATTTTTTCCGATTATACCTTTTTCGTATTAGCTTTCTAAGTCGGCACTATTCACCTTTTCATTATATATACAACTTAACTAGGGGTTCTATCAGTATGGGTCCTATCCCAATTCCATTAATGACTCGGAAAGGAAAATATACCACAAAATAGAATCTAAACCGATCGATATAAATATATTTTGAGAAAGGAATGATTATGTACCGGCATCCGCATTTGATGGCGCCTCCGAGTCTTGCCGACCAGTCAGAGCATAAATGCGGTTCGAAGGACCGCCAGAACTGGAAGCTCCGCCACGGCCTCTGCCGCGGCCTGCTGACGTCGGCACATCCTGCTCCGCAGGGCGTCTAGCTACGGAAGGAGACGATGAACCCACAGCTGACCCCGTAGGCTGAGCCATACCACCCGGACCGCCCCTGTACGGACACTCTCTCACAGTATGGCCTTGACGGCCGCACCCAAAACAGGCACCTGTAGCACGATAGCACTCTCCAGGGTGGTGCCTCCCGCAATACGAGCACTGAGGTCTGGGTGGTCGCGTCTGACTAGAACCTCCATCCACCTGTGAACCAGCCGGCCTGGGACTCCGACTCGTTCCCGAATACTCTGCATTATCTGATCTCCAGCCTGAGAACCCGGGGGTGTGCTTTGTGCTGGCTGGGAAGAACGCCTGGTACCCCGCCGCTGAGACGGCCCGCTCTGAAACTCTCCAGAATATCCACCGACCGGCCCTTTTCGGGCCGGCTCTCGCCGTAATCCCCATCGGACCGACGCCCTTATGTCGTTCTTCCATGCCTCGGGCGTACGCCCGTACGCGGGCAATCGTCCATACCCGGCGGGCACAACCGCCACAATTATCGATCAAGTACTTATCCAAACCCCTAATGAAAGTGATGCATCTCGTCGGTCATATCGCCTACCAAAGTAGGTGCATACCGAGCCAAAGAGTCAAACTCCAAACTATACCTTCGACACCGCGGCCTCGCCGCCTAAGTGATAAAAATCGTCCTAATCTGGCCCTCCGTAGCTCTGGTGGTAGAAAATGTCTCAGAAAAGCCTCCGTGAACTCATCCCACACAGCAGGAGGGGCTCCTCTACCCCTAGCTAATTCCCAAGACTCGTACCAGTTGGCCGCGACATCATGCAATCTGTATGAGGCCAACTCAACTGACTCCGTCGGAGAGGCCTTAATCAGCCGTAGGGGTGCTCGCATCTCCCTAAGAAACTCCACGGGGGTCTTTTCGTGCTTTGTCCCGAAGAACTTCGGAGGGTTACAAAGTCAAAAACTCACGGGCCCTCGAACTGCTTGGCCCGCGTGCCTGATCACCCCCTAACTCGCGCTGTTGCTCCTGAGCTGCCACCCACCTGGTCAATAACCGCACCGCCTCTCACATAGCTCCGTCCTCCGCCCCTGGCTGTGGGGCTAGAGGCTCAGGTGCTGGGGCTCCCGAAACTGGCGGTGAAGCCGCCCTCTGGTCTGCAACCGGTGCGGCTCTAATCCCCTCTCGGTACGTGGTGGCGCCGAGCCGGGCCGCTTCTGAGGCACGGGCTCCGGCTCGGGGGCCGAGTACGGGCCCTGGTGACTCTGCGGGCCTGACTAGTCTCACCGGGTGCTGTGGACTTGCCCTTCTGGGCTGCCGTCGCTTTTCTCGGAGGCATAGCTGAAAATACAACGATTCGGTTCGTTAGGAGGGAATCATCCTATTAATACGGTCCTACCGCACGATCTAAGACAAGAAAGAAGGGTAACATCCTAAATGTCCTGTAGCCTCCTGTTTATAGATGTGGTGCACGACACACCGATAAACAGGACTCTACTAGACACGGTCTGTAGACATTCCGAGGACCTAACCGCTCTGATACCACTTTTGTCACGACCCAACTCCGTAGGCCGCGACTCGTGCCTTAGTTGGGCACTCTTACGTACTTTATCCTAAGTTAGCAAAATATTAAAAATGTAGAAATATTAATTTAATCATGTCAAACGATATAGCGCACGAAGGCCGATGAGGCCGTTACAACAGTATATATAAGCCATAATCGTACACAACACTCACGAGCATTTACGAAAATCACACCACATGTCTACGGACCTACGAACAAAATCATAATCATATGACGGGACAGGCCCCGTCGTACCCCGAAACGATAAATACATAAATAACGAAAAAGTCTATACCAAAATATAGGCTCCGACACAAAAGACTTCAAGCGGTAGAGCGGATAACCTAGGCGATAATCGAAATCAAACGCCTCGCACCGCGTGGCACGAAACGCAGCCCCGAAGAAAGGGGGGTCGACGGAAAATGTACCGAATATGTAAAGCGAGAGATCGTACTCAAAAAAAAAATTAAAGATCGAACAGAGTGTGCGGAGAATGAACAAGGTACATAGGAAATCAAAAATGCATATCAAAAGTCATAAATAATGCATGCGTAAAACATATGCCAAAGCCCCGCTGGGACTCGGTGAACGAGCATGGGCGTCCCCGTCTCCGGCGCCATAACACATCATACTTCGAGTAGGGAATATCTCCGAACACATCATAACATACCCGGTGGCCACATCACATCACATCATCGATATCGTAATATATGTACATGGCACATCATACTTCGACCCATGTACATGTCATACCTGCCCCCTCACACCGAGGCACGGCGAATAAATGCAGAGGAATGCGCTTGATAACAAATCCGGCCCGGGCTCAGTGAAGGAAGCATTGAGGCATCCACGAGTGGAGTAGTGAGAAACTAAATGCAATAAAAATAACATATATATTTCCGCAGACTCAATGAGGCATATCGAGTGACAAATCAAATCAATGAAACCGACGGAGTCATAATAAGTGAATTAGGATGTCATAACGAGTTACAAGGCATAAACCCCTCTGAGATCGTTTCCAAGATCCAAAACAATTTATAGGACTTAACGGAATATTCAAAATAATTTTTCAATAATAGATAGCGGAGTAGTTAAAACGTTTCTTTTAAAACCGTTCGAAGACAAGTCATAAGCACAAAAGGGTAAAATCAAAAATAGTGGGCCCACCTCGGTCAATTGAGGTGGCGGTCGCAAATTGCGTATGTTAAACTTCATAATATCATTTACAAAGATTTTAAGATAGTCGGGTATCATTTGTACAAGTTTTGGAGGTGTAGATCACCTTTTCTAGTCATTTGCAACCTAGCTAGTTCAATTCTCTACCGAAGGAAAAAGGAGAAATTTCGGACGTGGATCCCGAAGAGTAGAGTTATCCCCGAGGTCCGAATTCAAGCCTAGTACATCTAGGGCGTGCCAAGGAAAGAATAGGGATAGCTTTACATACCTTTTATGCTCCTTACGCCTTTCCAAATTCACTTCTCGTTTCGCCAAAATCCGCAATTGGTCACATTGACCATTCTACTATTCATGAGACTTACAATTTCCGTGCTTAACTAATATTGTTCTATGGAAATTTAGGCAGCATCTCCCCTATACATATAGCATCCCCGAGATTCAACTCGGCTCAAATGTCAACAACAACCATACCAACAACATCAATCGTCAACTAGAATCGCTTATGAACACAAAGAGTCTTCTTTCTACATAACGCGACAACTTCCAAACTAATTTCAATATTTTCATACTCATTAATCATCAAGATCATTCCAACATCATTTGGAGGCATTACACATAATTTTTCATATTATTCGCAAAATATACAAACTTTCCACCGAAACCATAACTCGCCCGAAACTTCCATTCTTCGACGAACATATTCATAACACATTATCATCTTTCAAATTCATTAACAACAATCACAACCAACACTTAAACAATACATTTCCATAATTCCATCATAACTACGTTAGAACACATATCTTCTTATAACAACATATAAGCCATTCTAACGCCAAACTTAAATCGTTAAACCTCCATTTACACTATAAGGATCACAACGACGCAACTAACATATTAAACAAAATAAATTCATCATTGTTCATCACCATACATCCCACGGCCACATACATTTTTTTTCCAACTTCATTCCATTTTTGTTCGACTTTCATTTCCAATACAAGTTTCACAATAACCACAACTATAATACGACATAAAATTCAACATAATCACATTACACTCTAAGGCATACACACGGCCACTTACATGCATTCACTTCCGCCATGCAAACTTCCATATTTCCATATTTTCTACTCATTTACATATACTACTACGCAAACAAACCTTCATAACATAATTAGAAGGGATGAATTCTTACCTTCCTTCTCAAGTTTCTTCACTCCACTAAATTATCCAAACGACAAAACCAATGGGTTATCTTCCAAACCAACTACGTCAAGTTGTAAAGGGACCTTGAATTAGTAGGAAAACCACAAGAAAATAATTTTTGGATCAATATTTTTTAGGGTGAATTTTTGTGAGGGTTGGCCGAATGGCCCCTTATGCTTAGTTCTTGTTTTTCTCTTGTTTTTCTCCTCCTTGCCTTGTCTTGAAGATTCTAGAGAATTCACAAGTCTTGCTCCTTTTTATAACTAGTTGGTCACATGTTTAATCACATGACCAACTCATTAAATTTTTGGCCAAACATGGCCATGGCCGGCCACCCCTTCATGGGTTGGGCTTGGCTTCTTATTTTATTTTTTTTAAAACTTTTCCAAGCCCAAAATCCTTAGCCCACATTGTTGGTAATTCATGAAACCACTTTTCGAATTTTCAATTTTGCCCTTAGTCTTTTCCAATATTTCCACGTCAATAGTCTCTAAAACACCACATGCCCACTAAGTAGAATCCAATTAGAACCTTAACTCCTACCATTCCGAATTATTTCCGATTCTTCCGAATACGCACAAAATGCGAGGTGTAACATTATTTCTCTTGAAGCTTCTATTTATGAAGCCAATTATCACATGGGAATTTAATTAATTCCCATGGATTTGGGCCATATGCATGGCCGGCCACCCCTTGGCCTTGGGCCAACCTTGTTTCTTTTTTTTTTTTAAAATTATCCAAGCCCAATTACTTAGTCCATTTGTTGGATGATTCATGAAACCATTTTTGAAATTTCAATTTTGCCCTTAGCCTTTTCCAATATTTCCACCTCCAAAATTTTCACAACCAACTTATGTGTCAAACAAGATCAATACATAGCATTGTCCTTAACTTGTTACCATTATCCCAAACTATCCGAACGCGCAAAATACGGGGTATAACAAACAACAACCAACCTAGCAACATTAATAATCAATCCGGAAAGCATTCTAACATTAAATACTCTCTTTTTACATCATTCAACAACATTCATAAATTCAATTTAACGGCTTACCTTCAAGCCAACATCAACGCTTATACATTCAAATACTAACCCGAACCCATACTAACAATATTCAAGGACATTTCAACCAATTTATACAACATTTCCAACATTCCAACAATGGCTCCAATTTACCCGAAAACAGCCCCAAACCCGAGAACACAACTATAATCCATCCCTCACTTCCAAATCATGATTTGTATCAACAATCCACACTATAACGATATCATTATCATAAATATACAAATTAAATCAAATGCAAAATAACCTTCAAATCAGCCCATACAACTACAACATCAATCTTGAGTCATTAAACAATTATCGTCGACATAGAATTCATAACGACAACAACCAAACTACTAGTTAACAATAATCCATTTCTTGTCACATAAATAGCCTACATTCGGCCAACACCTCCTACAAACATATATAGATGATTCTCATTCATTTCTTCACCCTACAATGATCACAACACACTAACTAGACTTCAAGTCATTACTTCAATACAACACAACACACACACACCTCACACGGCTATGCACTACACACACAACCTTCACTCCAACATGTCATATTTCATGATTTTCATCCATTTTAACATACTACAACATGCATACAACCTTTATAACACACAAAACATGATTAAATCTCACCTTTCTTCTTCAACTCCACAATTTGCCTAGGGTTTGCAATTGACACAACGAATGGTTGGATGACCCGAACAACACTTCCACGTTACTTAGGGACCTCAACTTAGTGGATTTGCATCAACAAAATATTTTTGGGATGGTTAGAATTGGACCTCAATTTTTTGGTCTCTTGGCCGAGAGCCTTCTTTGCTCTTCAACTTCTTGCTCTCTTTTTTTTCTAAGTGTTGAAATGAATAATGAAGTAGTAGTCATCTTTTAAGCTAATATAAGACTTATACAAGTGTCCCTTGGCCCACACATGTGTTGGAACAATTAAAATTGTCCACAAATTGTGTGGGCCAACTCCCACACCACACGGCCAAGCAAGGAGAAAATGCATGATTTTCAACTTCCAATAATTCCAATTTTGGTCCCAAATTTTCCTAATTGTTCCATGACAACAAATTCATGCACAACTTATGACTCAAAATAAAATCGAAGGTCCAGAAGTCTCGACTTTGTATCCCGGAATGGTTTTGGCCCTAACTTATCATAGTTAAACCGAATTGTCCCAATGTACAAAATACGGGACATAACAGTAACCCAAGTATTTCAACTTCCAAATACTTTAAACAACATGGAAACATCATAAAACTCACCTTAGATGGTGTAGGGTTGAACCTTGGTTGCATATACCTCACTTGAGCCAAACCCTAGATTTTCCTTCACTTGAATTTCTTGCTTTTGATGAACTTTAATGGGTTCTCTTGCTTTGATTCACTTGTATTGATGATAGTAACCTTTGATTTCCTTTGAATTCTTGTTCATGAAATATAGATGAAGCCCTAGAAGTCTTAGAGAGAAGTAGAGAGGTGTTGGAAATGAATTAATGAAGTTAGGAACACATTTAAAGACTTGAAACATTTCAGTCCGTCGGGTGTTCCACGGACTGTTCCACGGTCCGTGGAACCCAATGCTGTCCGTGGAGCTGGTCGTAGTTCACGACCAGCCGCTACCTTCTGAAATGGAAAGCGAGTTCCACGGACCCATCCACGGTCCGTGGAACACAATGCTGGCCGTGGATCTCACTGTTTCACCAAGTTTGATCCCGTCGTCTCGTTTGATCTACAATCCTTATGGAACCTTCTTAGAACTTGTTTATCACTTCATTAACAATCTAAGGGGCGTTATAACTCTCTCCTAACACATCATTAAGTTGTCATGTTCTATCTCGTATTTTGTACGACGGAATATTTTTTTTTAAGTTGGTTGCGACGAGTTAAGAATAAGACTATTTTCTGACTTTGTTTTAATGCATAAGTGCTTATGAATTTGGTTGGATGGAAAGTTAGACATTTCATGAAAATTTGGGGCCAAAAGTGAAGTGTTGGAATTTAAATTCATGAAAAAAAATAACCATGTGGCCATGCACATGACTTGTGGGCCATAGTCCACATGTATGAAGAATATGTGTAATATTGGATGACTTATTAAGTCATCTTCATTATTTTCATCTCTTGGAAATTTCTAGAAAATTGGAGAAAAAGAAAACAAAAAAAAAAGAAAAAAAAAGAAAGAAAAGAGAGTACACATGACCGGCCATGTGCACCCATTTACATATATATATATATATATATATATAAATATATATGAATAAGTCATGAAAAGGGAAGACCAATTCTTCATTTGGCAAGGTCTAGAGAGTTCAAGAGAAAAGAAAAAAAGAAGAAGGAGAGAATGGCCAAGAGGGCCGGCCGAACCAGCCCCATGAGATGGATCATGAAAAAAAAATTTTCAAGCTTCTCTACTAATTGGAAGGTCCTCGTCGACGTGGAGTAGTTGTTGGAACAAGGAAATCATTCGTTTTAGCTATGGAAGGTCCTAGCCGAATGGAAGAAGTGGAAGGAAGAGGTAAGGTTCAATCCTCCTTTACATGTTTTATGGATGTTTTGGACGTGTTGTAGCGTATGGAAATGGATGAAAATCTTGAAATGTTGTGTGTGGGTGTGTGGCCGTGAGTGGGTTGCCTAGGTGTAGGAAAAATGAATCAAATTTACCTAGCATTTTGGTTGTTGTTGTGATGGATTCTATGATGCAAAATGAAAGTTTAATGATCCAAGTTAAAGTTATAATTGTGTGGGCTGATTTAGAATGTAATGTGATCCTAGTATGCTTTCTTAAATTTATGAAAATAATGTTGTGAATATATGGACTATTGGTGTTATTGATGAATTTGGAAGAAAGAAACGTATTGTCGTCGTCCCTATGGAAATTGGTGATTTCGGGTTCCATGGCATATTGTTTGGAATGTTCTTAAATCTTGTTTGAAAGGAATTATTAACGTTAGAATGCATTTTGAATCATGAATGAATATTGTTAGTATGGTTGTTGGTTTGGTTGTTGTTAATTTGGCCGAGTTGAATTCTCGGGGATGTTGAAGTTATAGGGGAAATGTTGCCGAAATTTTTGTAGACGAAGTGTTAATTTGGAATTGGATTCTCAAGTGTTATGGCTAATGGTTGGTACTTAATGATGTTATTGTAGATCGTGAGAAGTCGAGACTTAAGTTTGGATTAGCTTAGGAAGCGGCTAAGGTATGTAAAGCTCAACCTTTCTTTCTTTGGCATGTCTTAGTTAAAAGTAAGTTATGACACGAATTTCGAGGTAATTCTATTAGGTGATCCGAGCATGTTTATGATTCTTATTGGCTTATTGACATTCGCATTCTTAATGTGGTCAAATCATGGTCCTTATGTCATTTGAAAAATTAAATTCCAAAAGTTGCACAAAGGTTTTATTTTCAAAAGAGTTTTATTGCTAAACGATTCCGAAACTACGAACGTCGTAACTTTCACGAGAAGGCTCGGATCGCTTCGATTTGTTCGTAGAAAGTTTTAAAGTGAATAATGTTCGTAACTTTCCGAGGCGGACTTGGATTGGTTGGCATATTACTATGATTCCTATGGCTTTGCTAATACGTTTATGATATATGCTATGTTTCCGAATAACGTCCGAAAGATATTTGATATAGCTATGGTCCGACTTTCAAATGACATTCATCGTATGGATTACTTCATTGAGTACGTGAGTATGTTTTTATGTGCATATGGTTTCTCACTATGAGTCTGTGAGTATGACATGCGTAGTTAAGGATCCAGGTGTCAGAAGTGACGGGACGGTAAAAGACACGGATATAGGAAGGACGAAGAACGAGGTAAAATGGGAACAGAATCCAAAGGGCGATGACCGAGTAATTATAAGTAACGGCGATCGAGGTGTATTCCTCACCGTTGGGAATCTGGGAGTTTAAGACGGAAAAAAAATAGTCATGTCTAGAGGTGAAACACGAATATTAAGGATTAAAGGAGTTGAAATAGAAATTGTGAAGTCGGGAGACTAAGAAACCCTTCGATTCAGGAAACGTGTTGTGGGGACGTTAGCCTCAAATTCGTTAAGACTTTGACTTACTCTAAAATACGTGACCAAGGTGATGCGGTAGGGTGGACGCAGTTATACGAGCGTTAAAGTGTCGTATTCCGCCAGAGTTCTAAAGTTAAGCGTGCTGAAGCGAGAGAAATTCTAGGATGGGTGACCCCCTGGGAAGTTTTCTGAAAGTTCTACAAATTCAGACGCAAGCAGTAAATGAGGAGTTAGAGTGACTTAAGGACAAATTAAGAGTCTAAGGAGTGGGCAGAAACCCTAAAAGGACGCGCAGAACGGGGGGAATTAGACCGATAAAGAGGAAGAAAGTGCGTCACAGTTCTAGGATTAGGGTGAGTCGGAATAGTGTATGGAGATATCTTGTAAGCAAGATAGTAGGGACTATATGTGTACATAGGTATGAATAAGATATCCGTACGTGGCTGGATTAAGGGACATGTGTATTCGACTAACGTGGCGGATATGGAAGATATTAATTGGATAAGGTAACGAAGTTCAAGTGAGAAGAAAACTATAAATGGCACAAATGTTATAAGGCACGTTGATGCTGTTTTCATCACAAGTTAAGCTTAGAAAGTCCTAATATGAGGATATTTGGAAAAGAAAGAAAGCGAGTAGACGGAAGACAAGGGAATCAAATGTCGGGAATAAAAGTACCGCTTAATGGAGATTGGAAATACGGATTTAGGGCAAGGTAGAATTGGGCGATGGTATAAGTACACCCCTAAAGGGGGGAAGCGAGGGGGGAGAGATGCAAGTGTGAGATGAAGGCAAACAACACTACAATATATTGGATACGGACGCTTGGGCCACAGGTAAGATCCCTCGCCGAGACAAGTTAGTAAGACCCAAAAGCCCACAAAAAAAGGGATAAAAGTCAGGGTAAAAATCGAGATGGCGCTAAGAATTAATTGTAAGTATCCGGCATAACATGATATTAGGAAATGGAGACTTAAAGAGGGAATACGATAAAGGAAAGTAACGAGTAGCGTACAGAGGCATTGTGAAAGGTAGTACGGCTATACGGGATCAGAGGTTAAGATGTAGGCAATAGAGTGGTTGCTAGCAGTAGAAAATTTCCTATGGTAGAAAGTAAGAAAAGCGGGGAAAAGGAGTATGACAAGGTAGACTCCTAGCAAATGCGAGCACGGGAGTAAGATGTGGAATAGTACGAACCAGGAGAAGAGAGGCAAAGATAAAGTGAAACATAAGGGTTAATGAAGCTACGTTGAGGCAGTTCTTGGAATAATTTGACCCCCTTCGTACATTCGGGTAAAGATTGCAACATCACGTGCGACAGGAAAGTTGAGAGCAAGATCTGAGCAAAGGGACGATAGAAGAGTTCGGATTAAAGATAAGGTAGTGACATGAGACAATGTGCTGAAAATGTAACAAGATGAGTAAAGAAAGATTGTAAGACGATTTAAGCAAGTGATCGAACTAAATGGCCACGAAAAGGAGGGTGAATTTATACGCCGACCTCTTTCGACCGTGTCGGCCGATAAGGGTTAAAGCGAGGAACTAGGGTGACCATAGTGGCTCAGAACACGTAGAAACCATATGACGACAATCGGTATCGATACTTAGAATTCCAGACTGGCGAATGGGTTTGGTCACACCCAACCCCGTAGGCCGCGACTAGCGCCCGAACTGGGCACCCGTACGTACCAAAAGCCGAGAATAGTAACTCAGATATTTAGAAAAAAATTTAGGCAGAGTTTCCTCTGTTTTTCTTACTAACCAAAATTTACCTGCACACAGAAAATACCAACAAAGGCCACACAGGGCCAACATAGCCATATACATATATATAGGCGAGCCGACAAGGCACGCGCGGTGAATAAACCGCCCCAAACATACAATACGTGCATATAGGCCGTACGTACATAGCCACACCCACGGACATGTCTACGTACCTCTACACGGAAGTAACAAAATCATATGACGGGACGGGCCCCGCCGTACCCCGGACAAATATACACAAAATGTAACAAAGGTCGTACCAAAATGCGGGCTCGGACAAGGGAGCTCTTCAAGATAGCCGGACAGAACCCTAAGTGGCGGCTCGCTCAAATGTGTATCGGCACCGCGCGGCATGAAACGCAGCCCCCGAAGAAAGGGCCGCACGAAATATGTACCGAGTATGTAAAGCAAGAAACACAATAACTGAATCATACGAAAACAAAGAGGACAAATAGGTAATACAAGATGCCGGATCTCATAAAACTTACCTTGAACGTAACTCATGCTTTTCAAAATCATTAATGGACTGAGTATCATAATCAAAGAAATCATCATGAACATAGGTATACATAACATGCCCCGGCCCTCAAATGAGGGGCGCGGTAAGTAAAATCATCATGTATATGCATATAACGTGCCCCGCCCTCTAGTGAGGGACGCGGTGAAAGGAATCATCATATGCCATCCGGCCACCTCCCCGTCATCACATCATCATCATATATATATATATATATATATATATATATATATATATATATATATATATATAACATGCCCCGCCCTCAGTGAGGGACGCGGTGAACAATGCGGTGGAATTGCACGAATACATGCCCTGCCCGGACGCAGTGAAAGATGTCATAACGGCTCGCACGAGCGGAGTAGTGAGAAAACCATATGCAAAATAAAATATAGCACATTTACGAGAGACTCGGTATCATAATTCGGATGACAAACCATATGACGAAGCGGGTAGTAACCATAGTGTATGCATTTCGGATATCACAATAGCATATGTCAAAATAAGCTTTTTGTAATCAGTTTCATGTTTCAAACCACATTATGGGACTTATCAAATTAATTCAAACGAATGTCGTATAGTAGTTAGGAGAGTAGCCAAGAGTTTTCCTTTGAACTTTATTCCAAAATAAGCCAAACGGAACAAATCAGAAAAATCCGGGGAAGTGGGCCCACCTCGAGCTGAATGAGGTGGCGTATACAATTTTACGTACGTTACATTTCATGATGTCCTTGGTGAGGTTTTAGGGTAGTCGGGTCTTATTTGTACAAGTTCTAAACGTTTAGGCAATTTTTCTAACTATTCGTAACATATTCAATTCAATTCTACCGAATGAAAAAAGGGCGTTTTTAGACGTAGATTCCGAAGAATAGAGTGGTCCCCGAGGTCCAAATCCAATCCTATTACATCTAAGACATGCCAAGAGAAGAATAGGTAGAGCTTTACATACCTTTTATGCTCCTTACGCCTTTCCAAATTCACTTCCCGTTTCGCAAAAATCGCAAATGGTCACATTGACCGATTACTATTCATGAGACTTACAATTTCCAAGCTTAACCAATATTGTTCTATAAAAATTTGGGCAGCATCTCCCCTATACATATAGCATCCCCGAGATTCAACTCGGCTCAAAATGATCAACAACAACCCAACAACAACACCAAGAACATCAACAACCACAACACAACACAATACAATACACAACTAGTCTTCTCTTAACATAATGCAATAACTTCCATCCCGACTTCAAATTTTCAAATCAACACCATCACACTCACATTCATTACTAATCAAAATCATTACAATGCCATTCGGAAATCTTTCATATCATTTCTACACTATATACACAAGATATACAAAATATACACACCTTCCACCAAAGCCATAGTTTATCCAATTCTTCTAATCTTTAACATACACATTCATAACACATTTCCATCTTCTAAGTTCATCAACGATCATCATAATTTTCACCTTAACAACTTAATTCCATAATGTCATAAAATCATAAGAAAACGACATAAGTTCCCACATTCCATTTCAATGCAACTTACATCATTTTTCCTACATTTACAATGCAAGGATCACAACAACGCAATTAACATATTAAACAACATTAATCCATTTCCATTTCATCATACATGTTCCCACGGCTAACATGGAGATTTTCCAACTTTCACCAAATTCTTTCAACTTTCATTCCCAATATTAATTCCACCCTACTCACAACTAGAATACAACTCATTGTGAATATACAACATATATACACACACGGCCACACTCCTATCTTCACACCCACTTTACAAACTTCCATATTTCCATACTTTCTACTCATTTCTACATACTACAACATAAACAAAGGCTTTATAACATATAAAAGGGAATGAATCCTTACCTTTTCCTCCAATCTTCTTTACTTGCCCAAGTTGTTAAAACGACGAAACCGGCGGTCTATCTTCCGAAATAACTACGCCACGTTGTAGAGGGACCTTGAATTAGTAGGAATTCAACAAGAAAATAATTTTAGAGGCAAGATTTTGAGGGGTGAATTTCCTATGGCCAAACCGGAAATGGTCCCTTTGGGTGTTCTTGGTTTTTCTTCTTTCTCTTCTTTCTTTGTTTCTTGAAAATTCTATTAGATAATGACCATTTATAATTAATTAGCTCATGGAAATATTCATTAAAACCGTGGGTTGGGCCTCACTTGGCCGGCCACCCCTTAAACATTGGGCCTAAATTTTCATTTTATTTTTTTGGGCCAACTCGGTTGATCCCGAGTTGGGCCTAGCCCACTAACCTTCGACCTTAAAACGTTCGTATCTACTTGTACCGACATCACCTGGGAACCCACGACCTATGTATGGAAAGCTAATTCAATTATCTACAGCTTCTATTTCTTGGTATTTTCCCAAATTCCAAACTTATAATACCGTTTTTTCCCCTCAAAATCAGGTCACCCGAAAACGTTTTCTTAAAAATATTCGTTTGGAGGGCTTCCACTTTGATTTGGCCCAAGGGTACTTCATGAGTTGTGTTCAACTTTACATATGTGATTCATATGACTTTACAGAGGTTCCAAAAAAAAAAAAAAAATCTCGGTGTGTGGGCCCCACCCCAGTAGATAATCCGAGGTTCAAAAATACGGGATATAACATCCTCCCCTTTAGAACATTCGTCCTCGAATGTTCAACTAGTCCCGTAGGTCTTATAAGGATCTCGGGGGTTTCCCTTATCACCATAACATGCAGTCCCATCTACTGATTATATTTATTATATTTTTTTTTTCCATTTCTCTTCAGCTCCTGAAGTTATCTCCTTCCTGTTATCACTTCGTCACAATATCTTAACGCAATCCATGTCTTTAGTATCCAACATCCTTGTCTCACGACCGTATCTTGAGTTAGACGTCTCCTCCTTGCCGAGTCTTATTACACTTTTTGTGAAATACATGATTTCTCCCTCTTTCGGTAGCCAATCAATTCCATTTATCTTGCTTAATCATCTTATACCCAATTAGTAACGTTATATGCACATCATCTCGATAACCTAGTCCAACCCATCTTCATTCCTTCCCTTAACGTACCTAATTCATCACCATAGTAGTTCCAAACTCCTCTCGTTTCCTATACTTCCCTTCGCTTATAGACGGCTTTTTCTAGTCCTCCCTTGTGCTTTTCATAAGGCGTAACATTATTAACGAAGAGCCTTATTGACCACATCTCAACCTTTGGTCCTACACAGTCGTATTTTTCCTCAAACACCACTTGTAGGTTACTCATTATCGTTCTTTTACCATATTTCTTTGTAAACCTCCACCTCCTAATATCACGTCATTCCAAATCTTCACAATTAAATCCTCGGCACCATCTCCGTTCCTACCCTAATTCTTATCCTTTTTCATGGCTCTTAGACTCTACTAACTTATCTTGATAGGAAACCTTATCGATGAGACCGAGCACCCGCGTAATGCATTGTGGGTTTAATTGTCTCTATCCGGCACCACATTTCTCGTATCCGCTTCCCCCCTTTAGGGGTGTACTTATCTTACTATCGATCATTTTTTCCTTACATCCGCATTTTTTCTCTCGGTCAGACCGAACTTCTGTTTCAATGTTCCGATCCCTCTTACTATTTATCCGCGCACTTCCTTTCTCTTTCCGATATCACTATGCCAGTACTTCCCAAGTCTACCCTATAGCTGAAACGATATAAAATTACCTTATGACGTTCATGCCTTTTATTTTTCTTTTCACTTGAACTCGTTGTTACGTCCGATTAATGCCTCCGTATCTTTGTCGCGTTAATTATCGGAATACGTTTACCCGCTAACACAGTCATACACGGAGTATCACACGCTTTCAGTACACATATATAATTGTTAACATCTCACTCACAAAAGATCCCCTAAACATTACTCAAACTGGCCCTATTCTAGTGCATTGAGGCACCTTCTTTTCCTTTACCCGATACCATCCGCTCCGGCCTATGCGACCTCCTAGGATTTCTGCCTACTCAGGATATTCTAGATCCCTCTAGACTACTCTAGCTTTCCATTGCTTCTTATGACTAAAGTTGTGAAACTTTCGAAACTTCCCAAGGGGGGGGGGTCACCCATCCTAGAATTTCCCTCGCCAAGCACGCTTAACTTCGGGACTACAACGGAGTACGGTGCTCTAACGTTAGCATAATCGCACTCGGTGACTACGGGACCTTCGTCACACAATTTGGAGTAAAATAAAGTCTTGACCGATTTCCCGGACGCCCTCGTGGCACAATTACCATTTTGCCCCTCTCTCGATTTTTTCTATTCACTGCCACCTATGGATATTACCACTTTTCGTCCTAGACTTCCGGGTCCGTAATAACAATAAACACACCTCAATAATCGTTGTTTATAAATACTAGGTTACTAACCCTCAGGTTTCCATCTACCGCTATTACGCAACAATTATATCACAGATACGCACGTATAAGAACATAAATTCTAGTGAGGATTCATGTACAGCCGTGTCCGGTGGTGCCTCGATCTGCCTC
Source organism: Lycium ferocissimum (assembly GCF_029784015.1). Classification (NCBI taxonomy): domain Eukaryota; kingdom Viridiplantae; phylum Streptophyta; class Magnoliopsida; order Solanales; family Solanaceae; genus Lycium; species Lycium ferocissimum. Next base: position 39,727 of record NW_026726068.1, read on the forward strand.
CTCGTCAAAGCAAATACGCGGTTCGAAGGACCGGCGGAACTCGGGACTCGCCGCGGCCTCTACCACGGCCCTGGCGGTACCGAGATACACTGCCCCGTAGGGCGCGTTTCTGGCCCGAAGAGGACGAACCAGCGACCGACCTAGTGAGGTGGGGGCGCACCACCGAACCATCCGATGCGGGCAATCCCTCATAACATGGCCGTAACGGCCGCATGTAAAGCAAGCGCCGTGACGCGGCGGACACTCCCCCAGTGGCGTCGGCCGCCGCGGGGCCTTCGGGGCATAGATGGCCTCGTCTGGCTGGGACCCCTACTCACCTGTGACCCCGAAGCTCTGGAACTCGGACCGGCTCCCGAATACCCTGTACTGTCAAACCTCCTGCCCGGGAACCGTGGGGGTGCACTCTGTGCTGGCTGGGACGAATACCCGTGCTGCTGAGGCTGTCCGCCTCGAAACTCTCCCAGAATGCCCAGCCGATCTAGCCCTCTTGGCCGGCCCCTGTCGTATCTCTGTCGGCCGACGCGCCCCTATGTCGCTCCTCCATACCACTGGGCATATGCCGGACTCGTGCAATGTCCATGCCGAGTGAGCGACCATCGACATACGGTGTCAATCAAATAATCATCCAGCCCATAACATCTTGATGTGCTACGTCGGCCATGTCTGCGCACAATATGAGGAGCGTGCCGGCCAAGGAATCGAACTCGCGTACTCCCGGACGCTCACCACCTGCCTCAAATGTATAAACACCGTGAACACGGCGCGTGCGGTCTCTGCGGAGGTAGAAAATGGGCAAGAAAAGCCTCCTGAACTCATCCCGTACGGCCGTGGCGCGCCTCGCCCAGGAAAAGCTCCCACGACTCAAACCAATTGGTTTGCTATATCGTGCGGCCGATACGATGCCAACTCCCGACTCGGTCTCGGAGGCCCTAATAAGTCGCGGCGTACGCCGCATCTCTCTAATAAACTCACGAGGGTCCTCTCGGGCTTTGACCGAAGAACTGCGGCGGATTACAAGTCGAGAAAATAACGGGCCCTCTCTTGTCGCGTCTTTGTCCGCACGGTCATCCCCTACTCCGTGCCCGAACTGCCTTGCTACCAACACAGTAGCGGTGGGCCCCGCATCCCTCATAGCTCTATCCTCCGCCCCGGGCGAGAGGCGGAGGCTCCGGCACTCGAATCTCAGGGGCGGGCGGTGGGGGCTGTCTCTGTCCGTGCGTGGCTGGCTCATGCCCCCTCGATGGTGATGGGGTGGCGAGAACTCGGCCGGCCGGGCGCAATATCTCGGCTCGGGGTGAGCATGGGCCACAGTAACTCTCTCGGCCCGACTGGTCTCTCTGTGACAATAGACTTACCCCGGCGGGGCATTTGTCGCCTTTCTCGGTGGCATCGGCGAAAACATAACGGTTCGTTAGGAGGGAGTCATCCGATAATACCGCTCTATCGCACGATCTAAGATCGAAGGAAAGGTAACATCCTAAATGTCACCGTAGCCTCGTTTATAGATGTGGTGCACACACACCGATAAACGAGGACTCTACTAGACACGGCACCTTTGAGACACTCGAGGGGACTAACCGCTGCGATACCACTTTTGTCACGACCCAACCCGTAGGCCGCGACTAGCGCCCGGCCGGGCACCCGTACGTACCAAAAGCGAGAATAGTAACTCGGATATTTAGAAAAAAATTTGGGCGAGTTTCCTCTGTTTTCTTACTAACCAAAATTTACCGCACACGAGAAAATACCAACAAAGGCCACACGGGGCCAACATAGCCATATACATATATATAGGTGAGCCGACAAGGCTGCGCGGTGAATAAACCGCCCCAAACATACAATATGTGCATATAGCTATACGGACATAGCCACACCCACGGACATGTCTACGGACCTCTACACAGAGTAACAAAATCATATGACGGGACGGGGCCCCGCGCGTACCACGAACAAATATACACAAAATGTAACAAAGGCTGTACCAAAATGCGGGCTCGGACAAGGGAGCTCTTCAAGATATTTGGACGGGAACCCTAAGGCGGCGGCTCACTCAAATGTGTATCGGCACACGTTGGACATGAAACGCACCCCGAAGAAAGGGGGTCGATACGAAATATGTGCGAGTATGTAAAGCGATAACACACAATAAGCCTGAATCATACGAAAACAAAGAGGACAAATAGGTAATACAGTACCCGGATCTCATAAAACTTACCTTGAACGTAACTCATGCTTTTCAAAATCATTAATGGACTGAGTATCATAATCAAAGAAATCATCATGAACATAGGTATACATAACATGCCCGGCCCTCAAATGAGGGGCGCGGTAAAGTAAAATCATCATGTATATGCATATAACGTGCCCGACCCTCTAGTGAGGGACGCGGTGAAAGGAATCATCATATGCCATCCTGGCCACCTCCCCGTCATCACATCATCATCATATGTATATATATATATATATATATATATATATATATATATATATATATACATGCCCGACCCTACAGTGAGGGACGCGGTGAACAATGCGGTGGAATTGCACGAATACATGCCCTGGCCGGGACGCGGTGAAAGATGTCATAACGGCTCGCACGAGCGGAGTAGTGAGAAAACCATATGCAAAATAAAATATAGCACATTTACGGAGACTCGGTATCATAATTCGGATGACAAACCATATGACGAAGCGGGTAGTAACCATAGTGTATGCATTTCGGATATCACAATAGCATATGTCAAAATAAGCTTTTTGTAATCATGTTCATGTTTCAAAATACATTATGGGGCTTATCAAAATAATTCAAACGAATGTCATATAATAGTTAGGAGAGTAGCCAAGAGTTTTCCTTTGAACTTTATTCCAAAATAAGCCAAACGGAACAAATCAGAAAAATCCGGGGAAGTGGGCCCACCTCGGGCTGAATGAGGTGGCGTACACAATTTTACGTACGTTACATTTCATGATGTCACTGGTGAGGGTTTTAGGGTAGTCGGGTCTTATTTGTACAAGTTCTAAACGTTTAGGCAATTTTTCTAACTATTCGTAACATATTCAATTCAATTCTCTTTTGAATGAAAAGGGCGTGTTTAGACGTAGATTCCGAAGAATAGAGTGGTCCCCGAGGTCCAAATCCAATCCTATTACATCTAAGACATGCCAAGAGAAGAATAGGTAGAGCTTTACATACCTTTTATGCTCCTTACGCCTTTCCAAATTCACTTCCCGTTTCGCAAAATCTGCAAATGGTCACATTGACCGGTTACTATTCATGAGACTTACAATTTCCAAGCTTAACCAATATTGTTCTATAAAAATTTGGGCAGCATCTCCCCTATACATATAGCATCCCCGAGATTCAACTCGGCTCAAAATGATCAACAACAACCCAACAACAACACCAAGAACATCAACAACCACAACACAACACAATACAATACACAACTAGTCTTCTCTTAACATAATGCAATAACTTCCATCCCGACTTCAAATTTTCAAATCAACACCATCATACTCACATTCATTACTAATCAAAATCATTACAATGCCATTCGGAAATATTTCATATCATTTCTACACTATATACACAAGATATACAAAATATACACACCTTCCACCAAAGCCATAGTTTATCCAATTCTTCTAATCTTTAACATACACATTCATAACACATTTCCATCTTCTAAGTTCATCAACGATCATCATAATTTGCACCTTAACAACTTAATTCCATAATGTCATAAAATCATAAGAAAACGACATAAGTTCCCACATTCCATTTCAATGCAACTTACATCATTTTTCCTACATTTACAATGCAAGGATCACAACAACGCAATTAACATATTAAACAACATTAATCCATTTCCATTTCATCATACATGTTCCCACGGCTAACATGGAGATTTTCCAACTTTCACCAAATTCATTCAACTTTCATTTCCAATATTAATTCCACCCTACTCACAACTAGAATACAACTCATTGTGAATATACAACATATATACACACACGGCCACACTCCTATCTTCACACCCACTTTACAAACTTCCATATTTCCATACTTTCTACTCATTTCTACATACTACAACATAAACAAAGGCTTTATAACATATAAAAGGGAATGAATCCTTACCTTTTCCTCCAATCTTCTTTACTTGCCCAAGTTGTTAAAACGACGAAACCGGCGGTCTATCTTCCGAAATAACTACGCCACGTTGTAGAGGGACCTTGAATTAGTAGGAATTCAACAAGAAAATAATTTTAGAGGCAAGATTTTGAGGGGTGAATTTCCTATGGCCAAACCCGAAATGGTCCCTTTGGGTGTTCTTGGTTTTTCTTCTTTCTCTTCTTTCTTTGTTTCTTGAAAATTCTATTAGATAATGACCATTTATAATTAATTAGCTCATGGAAATATTCATTAAAACCATGGGTTGGGCCTCACTTGGCCGGCCACCCCTTAAACATTGGGCCTAAATTTTCATTTTATTTTTTTGGGCCAACTCGGTTGATCCCGAGTTGGGCCTAGCCCACTGACCTTTCGACCTTAAAACATTCGTATCTCCTTGTACCGACATCACCTGGGAACCCACGACCTATGGATGGAAAGATAATTCAATTATCTACAACTTCTATTTCTTGGTATTTTCCCAAATTCCAAACTTATAATACCGTTTTTGCCCCTCAAAGTCAGGTCACCCGAAAACGTTTTCTTAAAAATATTCGTTTGGAGGGCTTCCACTTTGATTTGGCCCAAGGGTACTTCATGAGTTGTGTTCAACTTTACATATGTGATTCATATGACTTTACAGAGGTTCCAAAAAAAAAAAAAAAAATCTCGGTGTGTGGGCCCCACCCCAGTAGATAATCCGAGGTTCAAAAATACGGGATATAACAGGTATACTTGAAGATATCATCCCTGAAGAACGTACTCAGATTCGACAAGAAGGAAGGGCTTAACCCGAGATACACCGAACCTTATTACACAAATTGTAAGGCAAAAGGTTGACGTAGCTTCCGTTAAGGCACCGTGACGGAATGACAACAGAGAGGAAATGACTTACGAACCTGGGGAGGAAATGAAAGAGAAATATGATTGGTAAATGAGATTACATGTTATGGTAGTAAAGGAACCCCCCCCCCCTCGAGATCCTTAAGACCCTATACGACTAGTTGAACATTCGAGGACGAATGTTCTAAAGGGGGGAAGGATGTTCTATCTCGTATTTTGTACGACAGATTTTTTTTTTTTAAGTTGGTTGCGACGAGTTAAGAATAAGACTATTTTCCGACTTTGTTTTAATGCATAAGTGCTTATGAATTTGGTTGGATGGAAAGTTAGACATTTCATGAAAATTTGGGGAAAAGTGAAGTGTTGGAATTTAAATTAATGAAAAAAATAACCATGTGGCCATGCACATGACTTGTGGGCCATAGTCCACATGTATGAAGAATATGTGTAGTATTGGATGACTTATTAAGTCATCTTCATTATTTTCATCTCTTGGAAATTTCTAGAAAATTGGAGAAAAAGAAAACAAAAAAAAAAAAAAAAAAAAAAGAAAAGAAAAGAGAGTGCACATGACCGGCCATGTGCACCCATTTACATATATATATATATATATATATGAATAAGTCATGAAAAGGGAAGACCAATTCTTCATTTGGCAAGGTCTAGAGAGTTCAAGAGAAAAGAAAAAAAGAAGAAGGAGAGAATGGCCAAGAGGGGGCTGGCCGAACCAACCCCATGAGATGGATCATGAAAAAAAAAATTCTTCAAGCTTCTCTACTAATTGGAAGGTCCTCGTCGACGTGGAGTAGTTGTTGGAACAAGGAAACCATTCGTTTTAGCTATGGAAGGTCCTAGCCGAATGGAAGAAGTGGAAGGAAGAGTAAGGTTCAATCCTCCTTTACATGTTTTATGGATGTTTTGGACGTGTTGTAGCGTATGGAAATGGATGAAAATCTTGAAATGTTGTGTGGGTGTGTAGCCGTGAGTGGGTTGCCTAGGTGTAGGAAAAATGAATCAAATTTACCTAGCATTTTGGTTGTTGTTGTGATGGATTCTATGATGCAAAACGAAAGTTTAATGATCCAAGTTGAAGTTATAATTGTGTGGGCTGATTTAGAATGTAATGTGGTCCTAGTATGCTTTCTTAAATTTATGAAAATAATGTTGTGAATATATGGACTATTGGTGTTATTGATGAATTTGGAAGAAAGAAACGTATTGTCGTCGTCCCTATGGAAATTGGTGATTTCGGGTTCCATGGCATATTGTTTGGAATGTTCTTAAATCTTGTTTGAAAGGATTATTAACGTTAGAATGCATTTTGAATCATGAATGAATATTGTTAGTATGGTTGTTGGTTTGGTTGTTGTTAATTTGGCCGAGTTGAATTCTCGGGGATGTTGAGTTATAGAAATGCTGCCGAAATTTTTGTAGACGAAGTGTTAATTTGGAATTGGATTCTCAAGTGTTATGGCTAATGGTTGGTACTTAATGATGTTATTGTAGATCGTGAGAAGTCGAGACTTAAGTTTGGATTAGCTTAGGAAGCGGCTAAGGTATGTAAAGCTCAACCTTTCTTTCTTTGGCATGTCTTAGTTAAAAGTAAGTTATGACACGAATTTCGAGGTAATTCTATTCCGGTGATACGAGCATGTTTATGATTCTTATTGGCTTATTGACATTCGTATTCTTAATGTGGTCAAATCATGGTCCTTATGTCATTTGAAAAATTAAATTCCAAAAGTTGCACAAAGGTTTTATTTTCAAAAGACTTTTATTCCTAAACGATTCCGAAACTACGAACGTCCGTAACTTTCCACGAAAGGCTCGGATCGCTTCGATTTGTTCGTAGAAAGTTCTAAAGTGAATAATGTTCGTAACTTTCCGAGGCGGACTCGGATTGGTTGGCATATGACTATGATTACTATGGCTTTGCTAATACGTTTATGATATATGCTATGTTTCCGAATAACGTCGAAAGATATTTGATATAGCTATGGTCCGACTTTCAAATGACATTCCGTATGGATTACTTCATTGAGTACGTGAGTATGGTTTATGTGCATATGGTTTCTCACTACTCTGCTCGTGCAAGCTCAATATGTCTTTCACCGAGTCCCGGGCCGGGTACGTATTCGTGCACATTTCTTTGCATTGTTCACCGAGTCCCTCACTAGAGGGCCGGGTACGGTATATGACGATATGATTATCCACCGAGTCCCGAAAGGGCCGGGTACGACCGAGTCCCGAAAGGGCCGGGTACGGTATATGATGATGTGATGATATGGGGATGGCGGCGGGATGGTATCCGAGTCCCTTGCTAGCGGGGCGGGACACGCTCTTCCCGAGTCCCTCACTAGAGGGCCGGGTGCGGTATATGTATATATATGTTTATGCATGCATACATGATGATGACATGATTTTGTTTACCGCGTCCCTCAATTGAGGGCCGGGGCACGTTATATGTATATTTTATATATGCATATTATGATTTACTTACCGAGTCCCTCATTAGACGGCCGGGTACGGTACATATTGTTATACCCCGCGTTTTCAGAGCATGAGTTTGACATGTACCTCATCGTAGTAATGAGATGTTTTGAAAGGCACAAGCCATGGGAAGTACGTAACAACGAAGAAAAATGGTGAATTACGATCTCGTAAGTCGTAATCGGGAAAGAATATTTTGAAACACGGGAACATGGCGATTATTAGTGTAATAAGTGATAAATATCATGTATGGAGAATTTCGGAATATTTCGGGATTGAGCAAATTGAAGAAAATAAGTTCGACGAAAATTTGAGAAACGCGGGACGAATTTTAGTTAACTTTGGAGGCGCATAGCTCATAGTATATATGGAGTTTTAAGGTGGTTCAAAGTCCTAAAATGAAGTTCGTCGAGTCTAGTTTGTAATGCAACCAACCGTTCATTGATAGGACATCGGAGTAGAGAATTATAGACGTTACAAACTGAACGTCGACGCAGAAACGGTATTCCCGCGGCCCGCTACGGTACCGTTACGCATGCGCTTGATCTTGCTACTGATGCACTACGATCTTTAGCTACGAAAAAAACCGACTTCGGCGAGTCCGTTTTAAGGGTTAAAATCTCATTTTTTTCATCCAAAACTTCCAAAAGTTTCCGGAAAATTCACAAAGAACAAAGGAGCAAATATGCGTATCGCAACATTGAGGATTTTGAGTGAGATTTCAAGTAATGAAGTACCAATCGAAGTCCGGCGCATAAGTCACGAATATAATTTCATTTGAAATTAGAGGAGCATGGGAACAAGAAAATGTTGAAGAAGGTAAGTTTTAATCCTCTTTTCACATGTTATGGATGGTTTATATGTGTTGTGTGTGTGTGGAAATTCATGAAATATGGTATATGTTGAGTGAAGCGATGTAGGTGTTGGTTATGTTGGAGTGATGAACTAATTTTTATTTAATATTTTGGTTGTTGTTGATATGGATTCCATAATGAAAATGATGGTTTAATGATTTAAATGGAAGTTGGAGTCGTTTGTAAGTTGTTAGAGAAGATAATGTGATTTTAATATGGTTTCTGGAATTTACGTGAATAATATTGTTAACGTGCGGATTGTTAGTGAGGTTTATGAATTTGGAAGGAAGAAATACGTTATGGTTGTTCATGTTGAGTTGGGAAGGTTTCGGGTTCTATGGCATATTATTTGGATTGTTTGAATATTTTTGTGGATTGTTGGAAATGTTATTGAATCATGTTTGAATGGTTTTGAGTTGGTATTTGAACGCGTGAGCAATGATATTGAATTGATTATATATGTTGGTTTGAACGTAATTGGAATGTTAAATGCATTGTGCGAAGAAGGTTGTTGATGATAAAGTGCGTTTTTGAATAAATGGTTGATGTTGTTAGAATGTTTGTTGGTATTGTTGTTGATGAATTTGGCGAGTTGAAATCTCGGGGTTGTTGCGTTATGGGGGAAATCTTTGTTTAATTGTCGTAAATAAAGTCAAACTTGGAATTGGATCTCTCGATGCTTATGACTAATGGTTAATGCATAATGACCTTATTGTAGATTTTGAGAAGCGAGACTTGAGTTTGGATTAGCTTAGGAAGCAATCGAGGTATGTGAAGCTTACCACTTCTTTTCTTTTGGCATGTCTTAGACGGGATTAAGTTATGACATGATTTGTGTCTCGGGGTAACTCCGTTCTTAAGTTTCGAGTATGTTTGTGATTTGTATTTGCTTTTGATGTTGGTATCCTTAGTATGGTCAGGCTATGGATTCGTATGTCTTTGATATGATTGAGTTTGAAAATGTTGTGTAAGCGATTCTTATATGTTTCTTAATATTCGTGTCCTTAATGCGGTCGAGGAGTTATGATCCTTACGTCTTTAGTATGATTAAATTTCTAAGGTTGCAAAGAGTTCTATTTTTCAAAAAATTTTTGTTTCAAAAGAGTTTTGGATTTTCAAAAAAGAGGTTCGTTTTGATCACTCGGTTGAGTACGTGATGATGTACGATATGCTTGTGGTCACTTACGATGCTCGTGCGTTTGTGTTACCTCTTTCACCGGATCCCGGGCCGGTATATGATCGTACGCACTATGATATACTCGGTGTTATGATGTGTTACGGTTCCGAGACCTACGCCGTAGGGCCGGGTTCCGTTTATGGAGTTATCTTTGTGATATGGCTTATGATATGTTGTGATGGTGTGTTATGTTCGGGGTTGTACGGAGATTTGAAACGGTGTTATGCTGTGTTATGGCGCCGGATAGGGTGGCGACCACGTTACGTCCATCGGGTCTATGGACCGCATTTGGTATGTGATGATGTATGATGATATGATGAGTTTGTTCCGATGGTGGGCAAACCCAATGATGAGCAAATCATTGGTCTAGGCAAATCCCATTCGGTTAATGTTATTTCATATGACGATTAACGATGCGTTCGGTATGAGTAAGTATGATTTGTGTGTCGGATGTAAGTACTTTGGTATTTTGGGTTTTTATACTCACTTTTTGTACCACGACTTAGGTTATGATTTCATTTTCGTATGCTATGCTTTACATACTCGGTACATATTCGTCTTGACCCCCCCTTTCTCCAGGGGGCGTTTCATGCACGCGGTACCCGCGGATGAGTAGGTGATGTTAAGAAGATGTTCGGTTCGGATTGGCGAGTTCCATGTCTTCGGAATCTTTGCGCCGAGTCCGAGTGCTTGTATGGTATACGAGATGTTAGTAGAGACTTTGCGGAGCCGGTGTAGTGTATGATATCGAGGTACATTTTGTAAGTGGCTATGTAAGCCGGTGTGTTTGTATGCATTACGCTACCGATGTGTTTGCACGGCGGCTATATAAGCGAAGTACTATTGTGCCTTATATTACGGTTTTTTCATACATTGCAGATTTTATTTGATTTGAGAAAAAAAACGAAAGGCATGTTTGTTTTACGAAAAATTTTCATTACGTGCGCATGTTATGTTTTGTGGGCCCAGTATGGTTATGAGTATTACGATAGCCAGCGGGTTCGCTCGGCCCTAGGTAAGGGTCGGGTGCCCATCATACCCTATCGGAAATTAGGGTGTGACACATATGTACGATGATATAATGACGTGATTATGATATAAATTTTGCTTCCGACGTAAGTATTTGCATGATAGATGTTTTCAAAGGCAAGTCTTCCGATTTCTCTGTACTCGTTACTTCAGTATAATCCCGATTACTGTATTTCATGCTTACATACTCAGTACCTATTAAAATCTTGACCCCCCTTTCTTCGGGGGGTACACGTTTCGTGCAGCGCAAGTACACCCGGATGAGTTGATGATATTAGCGAGAAGATGTTCCGGCGGGATTGGCGAGCTCCATTTTTCTCAGATGCGGCGTCGGTATTATGCTATGGTTTTATTTTGTGTTAGAGACTTTGCAGACAGTGTCATGGATATAAGACGTCAGTTATGTAAACGGCTATGTAAGCCGATGTATTATTATGCAGTGTATGAAAGTTCCATATGTTACAGATTTTATTTGATTCGTGAAAGGTAAAAAGCACATTACTCTTCGAAAATTTTTCGTTATGTATTTGTGTCATGAATTGGAAGCCAGAGCGATTACGAGTATTAGGTGAGTTAGCGGGTTCGCTCGGCCCTAAATAAGGGTCGGGTGCCCATCACACCCTAACAGAAATGTTATATCCCGTGTTTTTGCATAGTCGAAAATTTCAAAATAATTGTGACTTGTAGGAGGTAAGGTGATA
>NW_026726069.1:0-47614 GCF_029784015.1 Lycium ferocissimum
TTCCCCCTTTTAAGGATGATCCAGGCTGAAACCTTTACTATGAATGTTCCATCCAGAAAGTTAAGAGTCCTCTCTCATGAATTGTTATACGAGATAAGAAATATAAGATGAATACCAAAATGATGATAGCGAGGCAAAGTCTAGAAATGCTATAGCCTATGATATGATGCTCTAAAAGCTAATGATGTAATATATGCCATTTAATGATATTGATCATTGTGCACACTCACCTTATGCTTGTTCCTTCAAGGTGAGGCGAGAATACGTAAGAATGCTGTTCATAATGACATCGAGGGTCCGCGACCTTACGTCACCCGAATAAAAGTATGAATAGCTAAGAATCTGTCATGTATTGTAATACGTATATGATGTCAAGCATACCATGATGAGTTATGATAAGCATACTATGATAAGCATGTTATGATAAGCATGATGTAATGAGCATATGATGATATCACACCGCGCCTATATGGCGGGCGATCCACCCGCAAGCGGACGGTATCTATACACGTGGCCCAAATGGCATGGGTGAACACCACTAGTGGGCGGCATGAGATAATATCCTGGACGCGGGATGCACGACGCGAGCTATTGATGATTCTAATGATATTGATTATTACACCGCGCCTACATGGTCGGGCGATTATTACGATTATGTATATATAATATGATGATAGTACGAAAGTAAGTCGGCGTACGTGATCATCCTTATGATTCGATCGATTCTGGGTGCTCCTTGTTTATGCCTCCTCGGTTTATTGATGCTTCATTATTATTTATGCTTCGCATACTCGGTCTGATACTCGTGCGCGTCCTTTCTTCGGACGTGTGTTCATGCCACGGTGAACGGGGAGGTGTCCCGTTCATAGGAGCTAGCGGTTGATTTGAGAGCACTCCATATTCGGAAGTGCCACGATTTCTCTTTTGGTATATATATATCTGTATATTCATATTTTTGGGCATGACGGGGGTCTGTCCGTCCGGATGTCTAGTATTCCGGTAGAGGCTCCAAGATACGCGGCGTGGATAGTACGAATCCCGTGGCTTTTATGTATATGTATGTATATATTATTTTGGATAGCGAAGGGCTTATGTTTATGAAGGCAAATGTATTTGAAGATTCCGGTTTACATGATTATGAGCATATAGTATGAATAATAAGATAGCGAGGTAAGTGAGTGGTGTTCGGTGGTTAGCCCGGATACCGTCGCGGCCGTTGCTCGGGTCGTGACACACGATCTCGAAATTCTCGACGAGTGCCTGCAGCGGGCCACGTGGCCAAATACTAACTTTCCAACCAATAACCTAAAATGATCCCAAGGGCCTTGGGAACCGAACCGAACCGAACATCCCACCAAGTCACAATCAACCATTCGGACCTCTCGAAATTGACGGATTTCCGAAAAAGGTCTGTTTACCCAAAAGGCAACTATTGGTCAAACGTTTTTCACTTTAAGCCTTAATTTCGCAAAAGACATCATAAACCTCGCTTGATCATCATACTAGTCTAGCTCAGGGAAAGGTCAACAGGGGTAAAAGGGTCAAAAGTGGTATAACGACTAAACGAGTCGTTACATCAGATACCAATTAAACAATCGCTCATTCGTGAGCGACAAGGGAAGAAACAGGGGAAAAGTACCTGAGTGAGCAAATAAATGGGGATATCTAGAATATCGTCACTTTCTCTGTGTGGCCTCTCGACAGGATGATGCTTCCATTGAACCTTAAAAGAAGCTATCTCTTTAGACCTTAACTTTCTAACCTGCCTATCTAAGATCGCAATAAGCTCCTCCTCGTTAGACAGATTCTAATCAAGCAACACAGAATCCCAACGAACGATATAAGACCCGTGTGAATAGTACCTCTACAGCATAGAAACATGGAAAACTAGAACTACATCACGACCCCGACATGATGGCGGCACCCACACAAACTCCTAGTGGGCGAACCAATACGTAAGCCATCTACTCATTCAAGTCTATTTTTGTATTAACCAATTCAATCAGTTATTAACCATTCGAGCATAAGATAAATCAAAATTTCGCCATGCTATGAAATAAGAAAGTAAATGCGGAAGTACTAACTATTATAATCCCAAAATTCGAAAGTCACCGTACAAGGACTCTAATCGAAAACATGTCTAAGGAATGTAAGCTGTCTAACTAAATAACCAACAATGTCTGGAATTGAAATAGACATCATAAACGAAGATCTTCGGGGGGCCTGACATGGATAGAAGCTCACCCTAAATCTGTCAGCAAACGACCTCAACGCTAGATATGAGGTCGGGTAGCAGTCTCTGGATCACAATCTGCACTCAAAAGAATACAGCAAGGTAGTATCAGTACAAACACTATGTACCGATAGATATCATAGGCCGACTAAGATTAGTATCATGCATATATCGTAAAATCAATAAAATAGACAAGCCAGCCAACAACACATAATCAATTAACCCAATAAGAAGACAACCAAGGATATTAACAATCAAGTCACCCAATGATATCAAGAATCAAATCAACAAAAGCAAGCAATGAAAATATGTCTACCAACAACAACCATATACACGCTATACACACATGCTAACTGATGTCATTGCTCAGTAGTCATGACCTTTAGGGGACCCATGGTGTCCATGTAACACTCGTTCTGGATTCATTCCTCGGACCCGAGCTCACAACTAGGCCACATCCTCACCCCCGGTCAAATGTGCCTATTCATATCTAGGCCTCATCCTCACCCCTGGTCAAATGAGCCTTTTCATATATATTCCTAATTATAGTTACATCTCTTTCAATAGTCGATTTATCATTTTGTACCTCAATTTCACCAAGAAGATCATATTAATTTCTCACCACAACATCATCAACCTATAAGTCCCAACATATCAAGTAGTGGCACTAAGCCCACATAATCACTCAATCAATAGCAATTAGGAAATTCAACCACACACATTATGCTTGAAGACTAGACATGCTTTCTCTTATCAATTTCACAACACATACAATCAACTAATCAAACTCTAACTCAAGTAGACCTTAACCTACCTGGAATGTAGAGCTGGAACAATGCAGATTGCTCCACTACAGCCTTTCCCTTCCATAAAGCCTCGAAATTCTCAAAGTCTAGCAATTAGAATGTTAAATAAGCCACAATCACTCTAGCCACAGAATCAATTCAAAGACCACCCTCCTCTTTTGCCCCATTCCAATGGGTGAAAGATTTCTAGGTGTAAATTAGCCTAACATTTGCCTTAGCAACCGCCAACTATCAATCTATGAGGTCATTTAATCAAAACATCTATTACAAGCAGTTTTCATGGTCAAGCTACCATTTTTATGAAACCCTAAGTCTAAATTCACTTAGTTCATGTCTCTAATGGTTCAATTCTTGACTAGAAAGTGAAAACCCAATCCATTAGATGATAAACACACAATAACAATCATAACCCACCATCTATTGAAAGTCTATTAAGTTTTAGGGTTGCTATTACCAATTCACCTTTATAGACCCATAAAAGGATGATAATCATGAAGATGAAAGCGTAAAGATGGAAGGAATGGTTGAGACTTACCTCTCAAGGATATTGTCACACCCTGATCTTACCAGGGTGTGATGGGCACCCGACCCCATATTCGGAGCCGAGCGAACCCGCTGACTCTTATTACTCACATATTCTCTTTGGATTCTTAAATCAAATGAAAGTAAAATACATAGTAGAACTTTCAAAACTCTTTTTTTTTTCTTTTTGTCGTTTCTCAAATTAATCACAGTCTGTAAGCGTAAGGACTTTGTAACATAATGTATAATAAAAACATGTCGGCTAGCAGGGCCATTTTCAAAGCTGACACTCTAGACCCACGACTCTGTCTGCAAAGTCTCTAACTTCGAACAAACTGCACGAGCGCATATAATCGACTCGGCGGCCTCTCGGTACAAATGGGTCTACCGCTCCCCGGAACGTCTTCTCGCAATAACTCTTACTTGTCTGAGTGTACCTGCGCGGCATGAAACGCAGCGCCACGAAAAGGGGCGTCAGTACGAGCAATGTACCGAGTATGTAAGGCATAAACAATAACATAGTAAGGGATATAAATGTGAACAATAACCATATGGAAACTTAGAACATGTCATGAGAAAGAAGAGTAACTTTGTACATATGAATGCCGCCTAGGGCGGATGCCATGCATGCTTATCCTTTCCTTTGAAAACATTTCTTTTTCGTATACATATGAAAATAGAACATATCATATCATAGCGCCGAATACGTCGGCTCCCCCATGTATCCCGCGTCGGGCATCCCGCGTCGGGATGATAACGCCGACCGACCGGTGGCAATGCGTCTTATAGCACAACATGTCTCCCTTCCCCATATCCCCCATATCATATACATATATCATATAAGCATGCAGGAGAGCCCAAAGAAAGCCATGTATCTATTGGAGTGACGTAAGGTCGGTAGCCTCCGATGATGTTATGGAATAGCCATGGGCGTCGTGTCTCACCTTGAAGGGACAATTAATATAAGGCGATACTAACAATGGAGAGTAACATCATGAGAAAACATAGAACAGGATCATAAGGTATCGTTTCATATACTTGGGATCTTTAAAATAGTTGCTATCCATATATAAACATGGCACATGGCCATGCACATGGCCGGCCCCTTCTCTTTTTTTTTTGTTTTGTTTTTTCTTTCTCCAATTTTCTTCACTTTTCTAGAAATTTCTTGTATTGCAAAAGATGACTAAGTCTTGCATGGTCCTAAATTATGCACATGTATATATTTAGCCTCCACCAACACAAGATGCACATTTGTATCATTCCATGGCATGGAAATATTGGCCAAAATATAGGTGGGGCCCACGGCCACCTATGCCTTTTGGCCATTTCATGAAAATTCTTTTCCAACTTTTAGCCTCCAATTTCTCCTTATCCCAAATTTACCCTTAATACTCCATTCCAATAAAAAGGATGAATGCGCAACTTACACATTAGAAAAAAAAAATTATAACCTTGCCCTTAACTTCCCGCCATTAACTCGGAATATTCATATGTACAAAATGCGAGGTATAACATCCTTCCCCCTTTAGAACATTCGTCCTCGAATGTTCAACTAGTCTTACGGGCTCTCATAAGCATCTCGGGGAACTCCCTTTTTATAGCTATTGCCATCCTTCATACTATCTCTTAAGCTATCCAATACCATTCTCTTGTCATACTCTTTTTCTTCATACACGTCCACTTTCTGGCGTCGTGTCATTCAAAGTCTGTGCAAAACTTCTCACACTACCTTAAACATTATCCGACTTTTATCCACTTATTGTCGGTTTTCCGAACCTACTAACTCACTTCGATAAGGGTCTCCTTTGTAGCCTGTGCGTCCATATCAAACATACTACCGTATCAAATTGTTTCTATCTCATCCTTACATTTCTCTCACCTGCTTCCCCCCTTTAAGGGTGTACTTATACCATTATCCGTTTATACTTCGCCTCATGTCCTTATTTCCAATCTTAATTAGACAACACCTTTTTGTTCCGACGGTGAGTATCCAACGTTCTCTTAACAAAATTATCTTTATCTCGACCTATCTCAGGTGCTTCCTTTGTGTCACTCAGAACACACTTCTTCTACATATTCCTTCTCTCGTTTTCAAAACGTACTCTATTCACTCACATTCATCCGTATCATCCCAGTCATTTTCTAACATTCGTTCTACTTCGTTTCCCATCTTTCTATAACTTGAGCTCTCACACGGTCCGTCATTTATGGTACTCGTGTCCTTAGTTGCACACGTCATATCCCATTACTACACTGTTGTCGCACTCCCTTCTTACTTCCCCTTTCCGTTAACTCCTTCTCCTTACCGACCTGATCCGCCCTGTTCTACGCGTCCTCTTAAGATTCCTGGCCATTCCGCATACTCTAATTTTTCTTAGACTACTCCAGTTTCTCATTTTCTTCATGCGTCTGAATTTGTAAGATTTTCAGAAAACTTCTCAGGGGGGTCACCCATCCCAAAATTGCTCTCACGGCAGCACGCTTAACTTTGGAACGTTGATGGAATACGACGCTTTAACGCTTTCCAGACTGCGTCTACCTCACCGCACAACCTTCTACACATAATTTTGAGTAAGTCGGAGTCTTAACATATTCCCATAACGCCCTCACGACACATCCCGGCAGCTGTCTTATTAATACATTCCTATTCGTCACAATTTTTTTCCTCCGTACCCTTATCTTAATCATGTCACTTTATCCAAACCTACCAGTCCTTTCTAGATCATCCTTTGGTATCACAAATCCGTTCCAAATTCCTTGTTACCATATCTTCATCAACCTCCTATTTGCTATTATCACAAATTTCACAGTTAACTTATTCTTAAAGGGCAGCCATACTTCATGGCCCAGTCGACTTCCATCAAAACATATTCCAAACTTACATCTCATTCTCGTATTGTTTCTAGAAAAATTTTGGCAGAGTTTCCTCTGTATTTCTCACTATCCCAAAACCAGCACGCAGGAAATACCAACAGTGCCTCACAGGGCCATCATATACGTCATATCACTTCGTATCGTATCATAGCAGCACAGGGCTCTCAACATTCATAAAAGTCTGAGAGTAATGAACTTACCTCATATACTCAATATAACTGCATGTGTTACCCTTTCTTATTTACTTTCCTTTCCAATATTTTTTTTCTACTCTACATTTCAATCGTACTTCAATACCTTACTCAACGTATATATTTCGTGCCTTTACTTACCTGCGTGCGTTGTAACTTCTAATATCGTCAGTCTGCTCCTTCAATCGATATCGTTCTTCTGCTGAAATCACGGGTTAGTATCAGAAATCTCATTTCCTATGACTTGGCTCTATGGCACGATCTAGGAAGTGAAAGAAGAGTAACCATCCTAGACGCCCCGTAGCCTCTTGTTTATAAATGTGGCCGGCTTCACACCATAAACAGGACTCTACCGGACACGACTTTGCAGACAACCCCTAGGACGAGCGCTCGATACCAATTTGTCACACCCTTAATCCGATAGGGTGTGATGGGCACCCGACCCTTACTTAGGGCCGAGCGAACCCTCGACTATCATAATACTCGTAGTCATAATGGGCCCTTAACCGGATCATAAATGCATTATGCAAATTTTCAAAAAAAAAAAGAACATACTTTTTAATCTTTTTCAAATCAAACAAAACTTGCAACCGTACAAAATAGCAATATCATGTATAACACTACAACGGCTTATGGAGCCGCTTACAGACCGACATACTATACACATGACACTGTCTGCAAAGTCTCTAACATAATCAGATACCATAACACACACACATATATATATATATTGACTGGGATGCACTCCGGAGAAAGTGGAGCTCGCCAATCCCGCTGGAACAACTTCTACTAATATCTTCCGCTCACCTAGGTGTACCTGCGCGGCATGAAACGCAGCCCCCGAAGAAAGGGGGTCAGTACGGAATATGTACTGAGTATGTAAAGCATGGAACACAGGAAACGAGATCATAACCGAAATGAGGAGTACAGAAAAGGTACCTAATAGTCAGAATACCGAAGTATATGCATCTGTATTACAAATAGTGCATAAGAGGTACATAAGACAGATATAATAATCAGAATGCTTAAAATACTAAGCTTTCTTTTGAAAAACATTTCTGTCTCATATGTATATAAACTAGAACATATCATAGTAGCTGACATTAACCGATGTGGGATTCGCCTAAACCAATGTGGCATTCGCCTAAGCCAGTGCGGAATTTTGCCTCGCCACTGGGTTTGCCCCACCATTGGGTTTGCCCCACCACCGGCTCCGAAACCAACAGATCATATTTCAGAATACATGTATATGTCATATCATCAGATTAAACGAGAATCATCATATTACCGAATCATCGAACGTATTTATTAAATTATCGGATCATCACATTATCAAATCATCATGTCATCGGATCATCGGATTATCATATCATATACTGTGCGGCCCGTAATAGGACCCGGCGGACGGAACGTGGTTGCCCCTCCTGCCTTGAGCGCCACAACACATCATACTTCGGAAGTTTTCATATCTCCTGCATCTCCGTCACACATCATATCATATAACCATGGTACCTGGCCAAAAGGGGCTCGGCGTACCGGACACATCAAAACACCATAATATTAGTCGCTCATCATACTTCGGAAGCTCATCATACTTCGCATTGTGCGCACGATAATAACCGGCCGGGACTCGGCGAAGGAAGTAACAATAATATGCACGAGCGAATCGTGGGATCTATATGCATTGACATTTGTATAGACTTAACAGAATAATCAAACAGATTATCATTCACAAACCAATAGCATTAATCATATCAAATCTCTTCCGGATCTTGTTCGGAAACATGTCGACTAAAACTTTATCAGTCATGGTTACGTATCAAAATCATATGTTCATGGATTCTCATTTCATACATTAACGCAGATTCCATAGAACAATCAAAACGGACTATTATTTAAAAGCTCAGCCAATAGTCATAATCAGATCCAGTTTCTGTCAAATGTTATTCGGGACTTGTCAAATAGAACTTTAGTCATCACAGTCGCGTATCGGAATCATATGTATAAAAATCCTTATTACAAACCTAATAGATAACTAAGTAATCATACTCGGGGGGTCATAGTGGTAGCCGATATTAAATGCTTTTAACATGTCGCTAAAACTACACAAGAAAGGTCTTGTGGGCCCACGGGCAAGTATCAAACTGACCCGAGCCCGCTTATGGAGGTTAAGGTCATTATATGTTATCAAACCTCCTACGGACAAATCGAAGCGATCCGAGCCCTTTTATGGAAGTTACGGACGTTCGTAGTTTCAGACTCTTTTACGAACGTAGTCCTTTATACACATTCATATTCAATCATACAAAGGCATAAACCATAATTTAACTACATTACGAATATGGATATCAAGAAGCAAATAAGAATTATGGACATGCTCGGATCGTAGGAGTAGAGTTACCTCGGGGATTACATCATAGCCTACATTAGCTAAGACATGCCAAAGAAAGAAAGGTGAGCTTTACATACCTTGGCCGCCCTCTGAACTAATCCAAACTTACGTCTCGGCTTCTCACGATCTACAATAACGTCATTGGACACCCAAAATTAACCATAAGCATTAAAGAACCCAATTCCAAGCCGTCACTTTATCTACAGAAATTTCGACAACATTTCATTTATATTCAAATAAACCGCATACAATCAAGCCAACTTCACTGATCATACGTTCAAGTATTAACCCGAGACCATTCAAACATGATTTAAGAACATTCCAAGAAATTTATACAGTATTCAAAATAATCCATCCAACATACCATTGGACCCGAAATTGCCAATTTCCATAGGAACAATGACAATACATTTCCTCCTTCCAAACTTATCAATGGCACCCATAGTCCACACATTTACAACATTATTTCCATAAATCCAAGAAACTATATTAGAATCATACTAATTTTCCAAAACAGCCCGCAACACTACAACTCCAACATGAATCATTAAACATTCATTTTCATCATAGAATCTATAACAACAATCAACCAAAACACTAAATAAACTTAGTCCTTCACTTCTACACTACCCCACATACACACGGCCACAACACCACACCACCCTTTTCATGAATTTTATTCATTCTACATACCACAACACATACAAATCATCCATAATATATGCAAAAGAGGATTGGGCCTTACCTTTTCCACCTACTCCACCTCTCGGCTAGCTTGATGAACTACAACAACGAATAGTTTTCTTGTTCCAACAACCATTCCATGTCGACGAGGATCTTTCAATTAGTAGTAAGGCATGAAGAAAATAATTTTTCTTAACCAAGTTTGAGGGACCTATTCGGCCAGCCCTCTCTTGGCCGAATGTCCCCCTGTGTTTCTTTCTCTCACTCTTCTTGAATTTTCTTGAGTAAGAATGATATCTTGTGTCTTATAATTTAACCATTATATATATAAACATGGCACATGGCCATGCACATGGCCGGCCTCTTCTTTTTTTTTTTTTGTTTTTTTTTTCTCCAATTTTCTTCACTTTTCTAGAAATTTCTTGTATTGCAAAAGATGACTAAGTCTTGCATGGTCCTAAATTATGCACATGTATATATTTAGCCTCCACCAACACAAGATGCACATTTGTATCATTCCATGGCATGGAAATATTGGCCAAAATATAGGTGGGGCCCACGGCCACCTAGGCCTTTTGGCCATTTCATGAAAATTCTTTTCCAACTTTTAGCCTCCAATTTCTCCTTATCCCATATTTACCCTTAATGCTCCATTCCAATAAAAAAGATGAATACGCAACTTACACATTAGAAAAAAAAAATTATAACCTTGCCCTTAACTTCCCGCCATTAACTCGGAATATTCAAATCTACAAAATGCGAGGTATAACACTAGAATGGGCATTGTCGTCAACAATTTCTTAAGCTTTTGAAAGATCTCCTCACACTCGTCGGATCACTGAAATGGTACCTTTTTCTGAGTCAAACGGGTAAAATGAGAAGCAATAGAGGCGAACCCTTTCACAAACCGAAGATAATAGCTAGCCAGACCCATAAACCTACGAATTTCAATAACTGATGTGGGCCTAGCCTACTCTCTGATTGCCTGAATTTTCTGTGGATCTACCATAATACCCTCTTTTGAAATTACATGCCCCAAGAAGGACACAGAAGACAACCAAAATTCACACTTGGAGAATTTAGCATACAACCTATTCTCCCGCAATACCCCAATAGCATTCCTCAAATATTTTTGATGCTCCTCCATACTTTTAGAATATACCAGGATATCATCAATGAACACTATCACAAAAGAGTCTAGAAAAGGCTTAAAAATACTATTTATCAAATCCATGAATACAGCTGGGGCATTTGTAAGCCCAAAAGACATAACCAAGAACTCATAGTGCTCATACTTGGTCTTGAAAGCTGTCTTAGGAACATCCTCTGCCAGAATTTTCAACTGGTGGTACCCTGACCTTAAGTCAATTTTAGAGAACATAGAAGGTCCCTGTAACTGATCAAACAAGTCATCAATACGGGGAATGGGATACTTGTTTCGGATAGTTACCTTATTCAGCTAACGGTAATCAATACACATACGCATAAACCCATCCTTCTTTTTAACAAACAACACAGGAGCACCCCAAGGAGAGGCACTCGGGCGAATAAACCCCTTATTCAAAAGATCTTGCAACTATTCTTTCAATTGTCTTAATTCTGCTGGCGCCATCCTATAGGTTGGAATAGAGATAGGACGTGTCCCTGGGTCTAAATCAATTCAAAAGTCAATGTCACGGTGTTACACGCCGTACTTGCGGAGAAGTACTGATCAAATTTGAGCGTATGTATGTTGAACTATGGCTAAGTAAAAATAACTTTGGAGTATAAGGGACGAAGCATTATTAAGTATATTTTATGAATAAAGGATGCATATGAGGAATTCTAGAAGGTCCTATAAGTAATTGATGTTATGCCTCTCGTTTGCGTCGTAGTAGAACCTATGATTTCCTAGTCGGGTATGCCTTGGGAATAGAGACTCGAGTTTGAGTTTGGAGATAGAAAATTTCTTACCCTATGTATAAAGGTACCAGTAGGTGTTCCTGGCAATTTACAGGATTAGAAGTTGAACGATTCGAATCGACGCGATCTGAACTGAATTGGAGAAATCTGCAGACACCAGTGATCATTGACAGGGCTGTCGACATGTCGACGGGCCATCATTAATGCGGCGTCGATGGGCTTCTGTAGCCCTGAATATGCAGGGGCAGGTCAACGGAGCATGTAGACGCACCGTCGACACGTCGACGGGTTGTCGACCCGCTCATCCGATCGCACCGCTGTAAGTTTTTAACTTCCAAGTATAAATATCTGATCCACGACCTTATTTCTTATTCCCTCCATTCCAAATCAGAGAAACCCTAGTATTTTCTCTTCCAACATTTTCCATCATTATTAGTGGAGATTTGGTAAGATCCGAGCCCCGCCAACCCGTGCTTGTCAAGAAGAAGGTTGTTTCTAGGATTTCTTCAAGTTGGAACGCTTAGGAAGTTGGAGTTGAAGTTGATCCTTAGAATCTTAGGCCCCTCAAGGTTTGAAAATGATTTCTACCCTTGTATTTAAGTTAATTATCAAGAATTTTAGTGGTTTTAAGCGAAGAGAGGGCATTTATGGAAGTGGTAAGTTGATGAAGGTTAAGATAGTGATTTGGGGCTATTTTAAGGGATTATTGGGAATAGATTTGAGTATATTTTTATATATAAGTGTTGTTATTGTTGTTGTGGTTGATGTTGGATTGAATGGAAAGTTGAAGGGTTGTTAAGCTTATAAGGGAAATATTGACCATAATTTGTTAAGCTCTATTCGTATTTAAAATGATTAGTATGTGAGGTAAATAGTCTAATTAAGGCTAACGTTATCTTGATTATAGACTTACGAGCTCGAGGATTAGAGGTTGGACGATTGGATATAGTTCGAGGTACGTTAAGGCTATCCCTTCTTCCCTTTGGCATGATTCTATGATATGAACCAACAAGCAAGCAAACGAGCTTCCATATTACTCTACTCTTAGAAGCATTAGGAGTACTTCAGTTTTTGATGTGCCTATACCCCGATTATGATTGTTCCTTCTGTTTATTGGTCTAGTTATATGCACATAGTTATTCATGCATTACATTCATTTACATATATTCATATGCCTATTGACCAGTGACCAGAAGGTGTTATACACGCGTATATTATATGTATATGGGGTATGAGAGAAAAGAGGGAAGGCATTATATACGCATTACTACCTGATCAGCATGCACAGTGATGATGATATTGATAATATTGATGATGGCCGCAGAGAGGCCGATGGGATATGAGATATGGATAGGGCTAAACGTTCCTCAGCACTATGACCTATATATATATATGATTACCATTGAGAGCATGCATACTATGCGCCCACAGAGGCATTGTCAGTTATACAAATTTATGTAGATGCATACAGATACTAGTTCATACAGATACATGCAGACATTCTTTTCAGCCTATGAGTTTCGGATTTCATTCATGATTCTTACTTGTATGTTGCTCCTATGCTTTATATACTCAGTACATTAACTATACTGACTCTCCATTGCTCGAGGGGTTGTGTTCATGTCCGCAGGTACAGGTTGACAGGCAGGTGATCCAGCTTAGTAGAAATTTTATCCAGCAGTGATCAGTGCACTCCATTTGATCCGGAGTTGCAGTATATTTTAATATGCCATTCTTTCGAGATGCATATAGATGGGTATGACGGGGCCCTATCCCGTCCTTCTACATCTTTATTCCAGTAGAGGTCTGTAGACAGTTGTATGCATTAGTTAGATGATGTAGCCTTGTCGGCTTCTATTCTTTTGTGTACAGTATATGTAGCAGCCTAGCTGGCTTGTACAGTTCTTTCGGCATGTTTATGTATATATACAGATTGTTCAAAGTTCTTGATGTCACCTATTTATGAGAACAGTTTAAGCCACTTTTGGGCCCTTGATATTCAGTAAGATTCAGATATGAGTTTAGGGTGTTTGGTCGCTAGAGGTCAGACACTCCGGTTGGGTCGTGACAGAAGTGGTATCAGAGCAGTTTCGTCCTAGGGTTGTCTACAGACCGTATCTAGTAGAGTCTTGTTTATGGGTGTGTTGTGCACCACACTTATGAATAGGAGGCTACAGGACATGTAGGATGATGTAATTCTTTCTCTCGTAAATTGTGTGATAGAGCCATGTGTTAAGCGTTCGATGAATTGTTCTAATTTCAGCGATGCCCCGCAAGAAAGCTACAGCTGCCCAGAAAGGCAAAAGAGCCGTCGGTGAGGCCATTAGCTGTACTTGATAGGCTATGAGCGCTCAGGATGAGATTCAGAGTGAGGGGCCTTCTGAGACATCACATACCCCGCCTCTAGCACCTGCCCTAGTTCCTCAGTCGGATGCACCGGGCCAGGATGTGCAGGATCCTGTGTTGTTATTAACTAGATTAGTAGCCGCCCAGGCTCAGCGGCATGGAGTAAGCATTGACCAAGCAGACAGGGCTAGTAGTTCGAGGGTTAAAACCTTCCTTAGGTTAGGGCCTCTAGAGTTTTCGGTGATAAAGAAAAACATGGACCCCCAGGATTTCATTGATGGTATGCAGAGGACCTTGAGGGTTATACACGTGGGTGAGGTCGAGTCTGTGGAGTTGGCTTCGTATAGGCTTCATGATATTACAGTACAGTGGTATCAGACTTGGGAGTTATCTAGGGGAGAGAATGCCCCTCCAGCCGTTTGGCGAGAGTTTCCAGATGCTTTCATTCGCCATTATTCACCTCCTGAGGTCAGGCGAGCTCGAGCAGATAGGTTTCTGCGTATCGAGCAGGGCAGTATGAGTGTTCAGGAGTATTGTGTTATATCCCGTATTTTTAAACATTGGGACATCCTAAAGCTAATCGCGACAAGTTAAGGACAAGACTATTTTGGAATACGGAGTAGAGATTTTTAATCTCCGATTTTGTTTTAATCTTTGCTTATAAATTACATTTGGTATGGAAATATTATTGGATATTAGGGATTAATTAACCAAGATTAGATTATTAAAGTGGGATTAATGCTTAATCACATTATTAATTAGCCATAGTGGCCGTGTGGGCACCACCCGTGACGTGGCCAACTATAATTGGCTCACGTTTTGGGTGGGACACATGTCCAGCCCTTAGGCTTCCTATATATAGCAAAATGCTGATTCATACTTCAACTACACAATCATTTTCATCTTCACAAAGTTAAGAACCCTAAGAGCTAGTGAGAGAAAGCTCTCGGCCATGGCTGGCCGAGACTAAGGTTGTATATTGTTGATCAAAAATTATTTTTTCAAGTAATTCAACTCAGTAGGAAGTGTATAATAACATGGAGCTGAGCTTAGAGCAATAAAAACAAGAATAAATTCAAAGCACAAGTTGGAACCAAGTTGAAAAACCAAGTCTATAAGGTAAGATTCAATCTTTTCTTGAATGTGTTGTGAATAATTTGAACGTGTGGTGATGTGTAGATGTGTATAAAAATTATATATGTTGATGTTGGAAGGCTGTCCAAGCCGTGTAGGGGCTGTTTTACATGAAAATGATGGATTAATTTTGCTTGGCATTTGATTGTTGTTGTTATGAATTGTATGGAGAAAATAAAGGATTAATGATTCTAGATTGAAGTTGCAATTGTTGTGGGCTGTTGTAGGAGTTAATATGATGTCAATATAGTTGTTATAGTTATGAAAATTATGTTGTCAACATGTGGTTGTATATGTAGTTCATGAAATTGAAAGGAAAGAATGTGTTGTTGTTGTTCTTGTTGAATTAGAATTTTGGGTGGCATGGTGTAGTGGTTGGGCTGTTTGCGATGTCGCATGGGTTGTCCGAAGCATTGTCGAGTATTGTTTAAAGGGTCTCGGGTTAGCACTTAAACGCATGACCATTGATGTTGGCTTGATTGTACGTAGTTAATTTGAATGTAAAGGAAATGTTGTCAAGTTGTTTAGAAGGGAGTTACTAACTCTAGGATGCGTTTGAACCTCTTCGTAAGTTAATCGTAATTCTTGACGTCTTAATATAGGTTGAGATACTATTGGGCAGTGTATACGAGTTGCGTTGCGGGTAAACGCTAAAGGTATGTGTAGCCTATCCTTTTCTTCTTTTTGCATGTCCTAGATGTAAGCATGAAATGATATAAGCTTTGGGGTAACTTTATTCATATTCCGAGCATGTCTTATGATTCCTATTCACTTCTTGATATTGAATTCCTTATGATGATCGGGCTATTGCCCTCGAGTCTTTTATATGACTAAGTAAGTAAATGATGTATAAAAGTTCCTATTCCTAAAAGATCTTATAATGAATAATGTCATAACTTTTGGCGAATCGAATTGACTTAACACATGCTTATGACTCCTGAGGTTTTCTTTAATATAGTTCTTAGTGACATTAGTGGAAACATAACATGATTATCATTTTAATACTCGAGCCGTTGATTAGTTTACGTGTCTAATGAATCTCAAATGATGTCTTATGTGTATATGGTTGCTTACTACTCCGCTCGTGCTTATGGTTACATCCTTCACTGAGTCCCGGGCCAGGACATGTTCTCGTGCACATCTTTATCATATTATTCACCGAGTCCCTCACTAGAGGGCCGGGACACGTTATATATATATATATGATGATATGATGACATGACGATATGATGATATGGGGATGGCGGCCAGGAGGGCATATGATGACTCATTTCACCGAGTCCCTCACTAGAGGGCCGGGACACGTTATATGTATATGTATATGATGATTTTACTTACCGAGTCCCTCACTAGAGGGCCGGGACATGTTATATATATGCACATGTTTAGAATGACTATTTAACTATGTTACTAAGTCCTATAATGAGTCGGGTATGATATGTTTATGTATGAGTTACGTTTCAAAGGTAAGCTTTGTGGTTTTTCTGGTTATTGTGTTAGTTTTTCTATATCCCGTATTTCGGTATGATTCCGTTACTGTACTTTATGCTTCATATACTCAGTACATATTCCGTACTGATCCCCTTTCTTCGGGGGGGCTGCGTTTCATGCCCGCAGGTACATACACTCGATTTGGAGATCCGCCAGCTTAGGATCCTGATTCAGCTATCTTGGAGTGCTCCTTTGTTCCGGAGCCTAGCTCTTTTGGGTACAGATCCTTGGTTGTATATATATGTGTCTATCTAGGGGTACGGCGGGGCCCTGTCCCGTCATATGATACTATTATCACTCTTAGAGGTCTGTAGACATATGTGTGGGTTTGTATATAGTCGTTGTTCAGTTCTGTCTGTATGATATATGTTGGGGCATTCCTATTCGTAGTGGTAGCCTTGTCGGCTTGCGTATATATATATTTTGGTATGTTGTAGGTAGTGGCAGCCTTGTCGGCTTGCGTTCATGTTTAGTTGGGGTGTACCCACATGTTGCGATAGCCTTGCCGGCTTGTGTACGATGTTATCTGTTGGTAGCTGTGACTCCACAGGAAACAGATTATTTTGGTATATATATATACATATGCAATAGTTTGAGATGACATCATGCCCTTTTATATACAAGTTTCTTATTATGCTAGTTGTGGACTGATTATAGTTAACAGGTATATATGTTAGTGTCCAACTCGGGCACTAGTCGCGGCCTACGGGGTTGGGTCGTGACAAAGGTGGTATCAGAGCGGTTCATCCTCGGAGTGCCTACAGACCGTGTCTAGTAGAGTCTTGTTTATCGGTGTGTTGTGCACCACATCTATAAAACGAAGCTACAGGACATTTAGGATGTCATCTTTCCTTCTTACTCTAGATCGTGCGATAGAGCTTATTATCAGGATGATTCCTCCCTAACAAGATTACTATGTTTACAGCAATGCCTCGAAAGCAACGACGGGACTGCCCGAAGGGCAAGGCGGTGGGCGGAGAGACCGACGGATCCAGGAGAGTTACTAGGGCTCACCCGGCTTATGCTCGAGGTTGTGCTCCGGTCGGCGAGCTCCGCCACACACGTCGCTACCGAGGAGGCATAGGGCGGCGGCCGGTGCGGATCGGGGCGGCTCCGCGCCGGCTCCCGAGGTTCCAGCACCCGAGCCTCCAGCTCCTCAGCCAGGGGCGGAGGATAGGGCTATGAGGGATGCGGTCCAGTTGCTCACCAGATTAGTGTCAGGGCAGGCTCGCAGGCACGGGTTAGGAGGTGACTATGCGGACAGACATGATAGCTTGAGGGCCCGTGATTTCTTGACTTGTAATTCCCCCAGAGTTCTATGGGTCAAATCCCGCGGAGGATCCGCAGGAGTTTATTCGACAGATGCAGCGTACGTTGAGGATAATTAGAGCTTTTGAGACTGAGTCAGTCGAGTTAGCTTCATATCGGTTACGTGATATAGCGGTCAATTGGTATGAGTCCTGGGAGTTGTCTAGGGGTGAAGATGCTCCTCCAACAGTGTGGGATGAGTTCGTAGAGGCCTTTCTTGGGCATTTTCTGCCTCCGGAGATGAGGCGAGCCAGAGTTGATACATTTCTACATCTGAGGCAGAATGGCAGGAGTGTCCGGGATTATAGTCTCGAGTTCGATTCGTTGGCTAGACATGCGCCCGCTATGGTAGCTGATATGGCTGATAGGGTGCATCGTTATGTGATGGGGCTAGACCATTACTTGATTGATGGCTGTATGATAATGGCTTCTCAGCCCGGTATGGATATTTCCCGAGTTCAGGCTTATGCACAAGGGGTGGAGGACCGACATAGAGGGCGTCCATCAGACAGAGATCATGACAGGGGCCAGCCCAAGAGGGATAGATCGACTGGTTATTTTAGGGAGTTTCGAGGCAGGCAGCCTTAGCAGCAATATAGCAAGCACGGAGTGCACCTCTGCAGTTTCCGGGCAGGAGATTTGATAGCACGAGATATTCGGGGAGGGCGGTCGAGCTCCGGGGCTTCGGGTTCACGGATGTCCGGGGATCGGTCGACGAGGCCCCCGTGCCTCGGTGCTCTCGATGCGACGGGGCGCCATCCGGGGGAATGTCGTCTCGCCCTGCGGCGCTTGCTTTTCTTGCGGCCGTCGAGGCCATATTACAGAGAGAGTGTCCATATGGGGGTAGTCCGGGTGGTGCGGCCCGGCCCTGCGGGTCGATTCTTCGGTTCATCTTCTCTCGTAGCAATGCGCCCCATGGGCGGGGGTATGCCGATACCGGCGGCCGTGGCGAGAGGCCGTGACGGGGCTTTCGATTAGCGGTCCTTCGAACCGCCTATATGCTTTGGCCGATGAGACGGGGATCAAGAGGCGTCGCCAAATATAGTCACAGGTATATTATCGATTTTCTCTCGAGACGTATATGCATTGATAGATCCAGGCTCCACCTTATCATATATATCTCCCTTTGTTGCTAGTAGAATCGGGATTAAACCGAATTGATTGAACCGTTTGAGGTAGCTACGGTGGGGATTACGTTATAGCAAACGGTATATAGAAAGGTGTTCGGTGAATATATATAGTCCGCATACTTTGGCAGATTTGATAGAATTAGACATGACTGAGTTTGATGTTATTATGGGTATGGACTGGTTAGCTTCTTGCTATGCTAACGTTTATTGTAGAAACAAGGTGGTTCGGTTTCAGTTCCCAGAGGAGCCAACTACAGAATGGCTAGGGAATACAGCATCGCCGAGGGGTAAGTTTATTTCATACCTCAAGGCAAGGAAGATGATTAGAAAGGGTTATACTTATCATCTGGTGTGTACACAATTTGAAAGCGGAGACATCGACTCTTCAGTCAGTCCCGGTAGTCAATTAATTTCCAGATGTATTCCCAGATGAACTTCCAGGCCTTCCTCCTGAACGGGAAATAGAGTTCACCATAAATGTACTACCAGATACTCAGCCCATATCTATCCCTCCTTACAGAATGGCACCTGCAGAATTGAAAGAATTAAAGGAGCAGCTGAGGGATTTATTAGAGAAGGGCTTTATTAGGCCCAGCACATCACCTTGGGGAGCGCCAGTATTATTCGTGAGAAAGAAAGATGGGTCGCTGCGGATGTGTATTGATTATAGGCAGCTGAATAAGGTGACTATAAAGAATAGATATCCCCTCCCCAGGATTGATGATTTATTTGACCAGTTGCAGGGTGCTAAATGTTTCTCGAAGATAGACCTACGGTCAGGCTACCACCAGGTGCGGGTAAGAGAGACAGATATTCTAAAGACTGCCTTCAGGACCCGATACGGGCACTATGAGTTTAGGGTGATGTCTTTTGGGCTGACTAATGCTCCAGCAGTATTTATGGACCTGATGAACCAAGTATTCAAGCCGTTCCTAGACATGTTCGTGATTGTGTTTATTGATGATATTCTGGTCTATTCACGATCAGAAGAGGAGCATGCGGACCATCTAAGGACAGTACTTAGGGTGCTCCAGCATCAGAAATTGTATGCTAAATTCTCTAAATGTGAATTCTGGTTGACTTTTGTAGCATTCTTGGGGCATATTATTGGGGCTGATAGCATCCGGGTGGATACACAGAAGATTGAGGCCGTAAAGAATTGGCCTAGACCTACGACGCCTACTGAGGTACGTAGCTTCCTGGGTTTAGCAGGATACTACAGAAGATTTGTGGAGAAGTTTGCTTCAATTTCAGCGCCTTTAACGAGGCTAACTCAAAAGGCTGCTAAGTTCCAATGGACTGATGCTTGTGAACGAAGCTTCCGGTTCTTTGAAGAAGTTGACTACGGCTCCGTTCGACTCTTCCTGAAGGGCCAAATGGGTATGTTATTTATTGTGATGCTTCCGGTGTTGGGCTAGGTTGTGTATTAATGCAACATGGCAGAGTTATAGCCTATGCCTCCCGGCAACTCAGAAAGCATGAAAGAAACTATCCTACTCATGATCTGGAATTAGCAGCAGTGATCCACGCTTTGAAGATATGGAGACATTATCTATACGGAATGCATGTTGACATTTATACGGATCACAAAAGCCTTCAGTATATCTTTAAACAGAAGGAGCTGAATTTACGACAGCGGAGGTGGCTAGAGTTGCTGAAAGACTTTGATGTTGATATTCTATACCACCCAGGGAAGGCAAACGTTGTAGCAGATGCACTCAGTCGTAAGTCTATGGGCAGCTTGGCGGACACACAGTCAGAAAAGAAAGAAATAGTTCGTGAAATCTATCAGCTAGCTAGTCTTGGAGTCCGTTTGGCTGATTCTGGAGATACGGGGGTTTCTGTCCGAGGAGTTGCTGAATCCTCTATTGTGGAAGAGGTGAAGCGGCGCCAATATGAGGACCCTGTTCTAGCACGGTATAGAGATACATCCCATGAAAAGGAGAAGAATCCATTTGAGTTTGCACCTGACGGAGTACTACTATATATAGGCAGGTTATGTGTACCTGAGGTTGCAGGGCTACGGCAACAGGTTATGGGCGAGGCACACTATGCTCGTTATTCTATTCATCCGGGGTCAAAAAAAATGTACCATGACCTCAGATGCTTATATTGGTGGGATGGTATGAAGAAGGACATCGCAGAGTTCGTTGCTCAGTGCCCGAATTGCCAACAGGTTAAGATTGAACATCAGAAGCCTGGTGGGTTATTACAAGAAATGGAAATTTTGACTTGGAAGTGGGAAGCAATCAATATGGATTTCATTACAGGTTTACCTCGCACTCCACGAAAGTACGATTCCATATGGGTTATTGTGGATAGGCTGACGAAATTAGCCCATTTCCTTCCAGTCAGGACTACTTATTCAGCTGAGGATTATGCAAAATTATATATTAAGGAGATAGTAAAACTTCACGGAGTTCCCGTATCTATTATATCAGACGAGAGGTGCTCAATTTACGGCTAACTTCGGAGATCATTCGGGAAGGATTGGGGACGCGAGTAAGTCTTAGCACGCATTCCACCCTCGGATCGATGGACAGGCGGAGCGTACCATTCAGACACTAGAAGATATGTTGCGGGCCTGTGTTATTGATTTCAGAGGTAGCTGGGATGATCATTTGCCACTTATTGAGTTTGCTTATAATAACAGCTACCATTCCAGCATCCAGATGGCACCGTATGAGGCTCTATATGGCAGAAAGTGCAGGTCACCTATTGGCTGGTTCGATGTCGGTGAAACTAAGTTAATTGGCCCAGATATGATTCAGCAAGCAGTTGACAAGGTAAAACTTATTCAGGAAAGACTATTAGCAGCCCAGAGTCGACAGAAATCATATGCAGATAATCGACGTCGACACTTGGAGTTCCAGATTGGCGATTGGGTATTCTTGAAGGTATCGCCCATGAAAGGTGTGATGAGATTCGGTAAGAAAGGGAAGCTTAGCCCGAGGTATGTTGGGCCTTATCAGATTGTCCGTAGGGTAGGAAAAGTTGCCTATGAATTAGACCCTTTTGTCGTCGGAAGCGATACACCGGTGTTCCATGTGTCTATGCTTCGTAAATGCATTGGTGACCCTTCCAGGGTATTTCCCGTGGATGATATCTAAGTGACAGAGGAGTTATCGTATGAGGGGAACCCTGTAGCTATACTGGACCGTCAGGTGAGAAGATTGTGTACTAAAGACGTGGCATACGTCAAGGTACTATGGAGGAACAATAACAGGGAGGAGATGACTTGGGAAGCTGAAGAGGAGATGAAGAAGAAATATCCTCACTTGTTTCCTACACCTACAGGTAATCTAAACCGCAAAAATGGTTATGTTGAATGTTAAGTGAACTGTATAAGATAGCTATAAAAGAGTTTCCCCTGAAGTGCTTATATGACCCTGTAAGACTAATTTAACATTCGAGGACGAATGTTCTAAAGGGGGGAAGGATGTTATATCCCGTATTTTTAAACATTGGGACATCCTAAAGCTAATCGCGACAAGTTAAGGACAAGACTATTTTGGAATACGGAGTAGAGATTTATAATCTCCGATTTTATTTTAATCACAAGCTGCTTATAAATTACATTTGGTATGGAAATATTATTGGAGATTATGGATTAATTAACTAAGATTAGATTATTAAAGTGGGATTAATGCTTAATCACATTATTAATTGGCCATAGTGGCCGTGTGGGCCCCACTCGTGACGTGGCCAACTATAATTGGCCCACGTTTTGGGTGGGACACATGTCCAGCCCTTAGGCTTCATATATATATATAGCAAAATGCTGATTCATACTTCAACTACACAATCATTTTCATCTTCACAAAGTTAAGAACCCTAAGAGCTAGTGAGAGAAAGCTCTCGGCCATGGCTGGCCGAGACTAAGGTTGTGTATTGTTGATCAAAAATTATTTTTTTCAAGTAATTCAACTCAGTAGGAAGTGTATAATAACATGGAGCTGAGCTTAGAGCAATAAAAACAAGAATAAATTCAAAGCACAGGTTGGAACCAAGTTGAAAAACCAAGTCTATAAGGTAAGATTCAATCTTTTCTTGAATGTGTTGTGAATAATTTGAACGTGTGGTGATGTGTAGATGTGTATAAAAATTATGTATGTTGATGTTGGAAGGCTGTCCAAGCCGTGTAGGGGCTGTTTTACATGAAAATGATGGATTAATTTTGCTTGGCATTTGATTGTTGTTGTTATGAATTGTATGGAGAAAATAAAGGATTAACGATTCTAGATTGAAGTTGCAATTGTTGTGGGCTATTGTAGGAGTTAATATGATGTCAATATAGTTGTTATAGTTATGAAAATGATGTTGTCAACATGTGGTTGTTGATGTAGTTCATGAAATTGAAAGGAAAGAATGAGTTGTTGTTGTTCTTGTTGAATTGGAATTTCGGGTGGCATGGTGTAGTGGTTGGGCTATTTGAGATGTCGCATGGGTTGTCCGAAGCGTTGTCGAGTCTTGTTCAAGGGTCTCGGGTTAGCACTTAAACGCATGACCATTGATGTTGGCTTGATTGTACGTAGTTAATTTGAATGTAAAGGAAATGTCGTCAAGTTGTTTAGAAGGGAGTTACTAACTCACAGGATGCGTTTGAACCTCTTCGTAAGTTAATCGTAATTCTTGACATCTAAATATAGGTTGAGATACTATTGGACAACGTATACGAGTTGCGTTGCGGGTAAATGCTAAAGGTATGTGAAGCCTATCCTTTCCTTCTTTTGGCGTGTCCTAGATGTAAGCATGAAATGATATAAGCTTTGGGGTAACTTTATTCATATTCCGAGCATGTCTTATGATTCCTATTCACTTCTTGATATTGAATTCCTTATGATGATTGGGCTATTGCTCTCGAGTCTTTTATATGACTAAGTAAGTAAATGATGTATAAAAGTTCCTATTCCTAAAAGATCTTATAATGAATAATGTCATAACTTTTGTAAAGCCGAATCGAATTGACTTAACACATGCTTATGACTCCTGAGGTTTTCTTTAATATAGTTCTTAGTGACATTAGCGGAAACGTAACATGATTATCATTTTAATACTCGAGTGTTGATTAGTTTACGTGTCTAATGAATCTCAAATGATGTCTTATGTGTATATGGTTGCTTACCACTCCGCTCGTGCTTATGGTTACATCCTTCACTGAGTCCCGGGCCAGGACGTGTTCTCTTGCACAGCTTTATTATATTATTCACCGAGTCCCTCAGTAGAGGGCCGGGACACGTTATATATATATATATGATGATATGATGACATGATGATATGATGATATGGGGATGGCGGCCAGGAGGGCATATGATGACTCATTTCATCGAGTCCCTCACTAGAGGGCCGGGACACGTTATATGTATATGTATATGATGATTTTACTTACCGAGTCCCTCACTAGAGGGCCGAGACACATTATATATGCATATGTTCAGAATGACTATTTAACTATGTTACTAAGTCCTATAATGAGTCGGGTATGATATGTTTATGTATGAGTTACGTTTCAAAGGTAAGCTTTGTGATTTTTCTCGTTATTGTGTTAGTTTTTCTATATCCCGTATTTGAGTATGATTCCGTTACTGTACTTTATGCTTCATATACTCAGTACATATTAAAAACCGATCCCCTTTTTCGGAAATTGCGTTTCATGCCCGCAGGTACAGACACTCGATTTGGAGATCCGCCAGCTTAGGATCCTGATTCAGCTATCTTGGAGTGCTCCTTTGTTCAGGAGCCTAGCTCGTTTGGGTACAGATCATTGGTTGTATATATATGTGTCTATCTAGGGGTACGGCGGGGCCCTGTCCCGTCATATGATACTATTATCACTCTTAGAGGTCTGTAGACATATGTGTGGGTTTGTATATAGTCGTTGTTCAGTTCTGTCTGTATGATATATGTTGGGGCGTTCCCATTCGTAGTGGCAGCCTTGTCGGCTTGCGTATATATATATATATATTTTGGTATGTTGTACGTAGTGGCAGCCTTGTCGGCTTGCGTTCATGTTTAGTTGGGGTGTACCCACATGTTGCGATAGCCTTGCCGGCTTGTGTACGATGTTATCTTGGTTTGTGACTCCACATGAAACAGATTGTTTTGGTATATATACATATGCAATAGTTTGAGATGACATCATGCCCTTTTATATACAAGTTTCTTATTATGCTAGTTGTGGACTGATTATAGTTAACAGGTATATATGTTAGTGTCCGGCTCGGGCACTAGTCGCGGCCTACGGGGTTGGGTCGTGACATATTGTGTACACTTCGATTCCTTGGCTAGATATGCCCCGGCCATGGTGGCTGAGATGGAGGATAAAGTTCATCGCTTTGTGGCTGGTCTAGGGCCACACTTGATAGATGAGTGTACGACTACTGCATTACAGCCAGACATGGATATCTCCCCTATACAGGCGTATGCACAGAATTTGGAGGATCATAAACGCCAACGGAGGACAGAGCGTGAGCGTGATCGAGGCTATGGTAAGAGGGCTAGATCTTTTGATATGGTTGGTGAGTTTAGGGGAAGACAGAGACAGTAGCATTCCAGATATTCTTATCAGTCGGCAAGGAGTGCACCTTCATGATTTTCAGGCCCTAGGTTTGATCGGCCTTCTTATTTCGGAGCGGGCCAGAGTTCCAGAGCACGCTCTTAGTACCGGCTAGAGTCAGGCCAGATGAGGCCACCCTTGCCACGGTGTGATCAGTGCGGTAAGCTACACGCTGGGTAGTGTCGATTTGGGTTGGATGTTTGCTACGCTTGTAGCCAGTCAGGCCACAAGATGAGAGAGTGTCCGGCCAGGGTTGATTCAGGCATTGTTCAGCCTATGGGATCCACAGCTGGTTCTTTTTTATCAGTACGCCCTTCAGGGAAATTTTCTCATACACCAGCAGGTCGTGGTAGGGGGAGGAGTGGAGCATCTAGCTCAAGTGGGCCTCAGCACCGTGTTTATGCATTGGCTGGTAGACAGGACCGTGAGACGTCTCCTGATGTTGTTACAGGTATATTATCAGTTTCCTCCCATGATGTTTATGCACTGATTGACCCAGGTTCCACTTTATCATATGTTACGCCCTTTGTTGCCGGCCAGTTTGCGGTAGAGCTCGAGTTGATTAAACCTTTTGAGGTGTCTACACCAGTTGGTGATCCGGTTATAGCTAGATGAGTATACCAGAGCTGTGTTGTTATAGTTTGTAATCGTCATACCCTAGCGGACCTGACTGAATTAGATATGATTGATTTTGATGTTATTATGGGGATGGATTGGCTGGCTTCTTGTTATGCTAATGTTGAATGCAGAATAAAGATAGTTCGATTTCAGTTACTTGAGGAGCCAGTTCTTGAGTGGAAGGGTAATGCCGTTTTGCCGAAGGGTAGGTTCATTTCCTTCCATAAGGCAGAGAAGATGATCAGAAAAGGGTATATTTTCACCTAGTTCGAGTTCAAGATGTGCAAACAGAGCCGCCGACTCTTCAGTCTGTCCCTGTGGTTAATGAGTTCCCAGAAGTGTTTCCAGATGAGCTTCCAGGCATTCCTCGCAGAGAGATTGATTTTACTATTCATTTATTGCCAGCTATTCAGCCAGTATCTATTCCTCCTTATAGGATGGCACCTGCGGAGTTGAAAGAATTGAAGGAACAATTGAAGGATTTTCTTGAGAAGGGCTTTATCAGGCCCAGCAACTCACCGTGGCGAGCACTGGTATTATTTGTAAGAAAGAAGGATGGCTCTTTGCGAATGTTCATTGATTATAGGCAATTGAATAAAGTGACTGTAACGAATAAGTATCCGCTCCCGAGGATCGATGATTTATTCGATCAGTTGTAAGGCGCCAAATACTTCTCGAAGATAGACTTCAGGTCAGGTAGACTTGAGGTCAGGATACCATCAGGTTAGGGTGAAGGAAGAGGACATTCCGAAGACGGCATTTCGGACTAGATATGGTCACTATGAGTTTCATGTTATGTCGTTCGGGCTAACTAATGCCGCAGCCGTATTCATGGATTTGATGAATCGTGCATTCAGACCCTTCCTAGACTAGTTCATGATTGTATTCACAGATGATATTCTGGTCTATTCACTATTGGAGGCTGAACATGTAGAGCATCTACGAGCAGTACTTGAAATTCTTCGAATGAGAGATGCCAAATTTTCTAAGTGTGAGTTCTGGCTGAACTCTGTGGCTTTTCTGAGTCACACTATTTCAGGGGAAGGCATTAGAGTGGATGCCCAGAAGATTGAGCCTGTGAAGAATTGGCCAAAGCCCACGACATCAACAGAGATACGTAGTTTCTTAGGCTTGGCAGGTTATTATAGAAGGCTTGTAGAAGGATTTTCCTCTCTTTCAGCTGTCACGACCCAACTAGGGGCCATGACGGGTATCCGGAGCTGACTACCGAGCACCGCTTATTATACTGACTAACACACTCAACCTGGGCACATATATCATTCTCAACACAAACTTATCATGAACGATCTCCAACATTTCCCAAAACATATATATAAACGTAGGCCCATAAGGCTACAAAAATGATGTACAAAATCTACGATAAAGAAGTCATATGACACCTACAACCCATACATAAGTACTTACGAGCGTCTAACTGAAGACTGAAATCACAAAGACGGGACAAGACTCCGCCATGCCCCCAATATATGCACAAAAGAATGTACCAAGAAGTGGCAACTCCGAAGTAGTGGAGTGCTCCTGCAAATCCGCTGAGTAAGCTTCTAAGTGTCGGCGCCGTCTCCCTGTCTAACTGTGGGCATGAAAACAATGTCCATAAAAGAAAAGGACGTCAGTACGAACAACGTACTGAGCATGTAAGGCGTATATGGTAACATAATAAGGAAATATAGAAAGCATAAGAAGAAAAGGTAACTCTAACTGCTTGCCTCTTGAGGCGGAAACATGCATGCTCACTTTTACCCTTAAAACATATCACATATACATACATAAGCTGTCCGAATCAAATACATCATTAGCCCGCTCCGGGCCTCCCGCGTCTGGGGTAATCATCTCGCGCTGCCCACCAGTGGCGTCATTGTTATACCTCGCATTTTGTACATTTGGATATTCCGAGTTAATGGCGGAAAGTTAAGGACAAGGTGATACTTTTTTCGGAATGCATAAGTTGTATGTTCATTTTTTTATTGGTATGGAGCATTAAGGATAAATTTGGAATAAGAAAAAATTAAGGGCTAAGAGTGGAAACAAAATATTTCATGAAATGGCCAAAAGGCCAAAGTGGCCGTGGGCCCCCCCTAATATGGCCAATATTTTTATGCCATGAAATGGCACATGTGTACACTACATATTTGTGGAAGTTGTATGCATATATGTATACAAAGATTACTATGCAAGACTTATTCATCTTTTGTAATTTAAGAAATTTCTAGAAAATTTGAGAAAAATTGGAGGAAAAATAAGAGGCACATGACCGGCCATGTGCCTCTACTTTTATATATATATATAGTATGGATGACCAAGTAAGACATAATTAGTCATTTTTCATCCCTTAGAAAGTTCAAGAAAATTGGAGAGAAAGAACAAGGAGCCATTCGGCTATGGTCTTGGCCGAACATGGTCAAAAAATTTTTGATCATGAAAAATTATTTCTTTCAAACTTCTCTACTAATTGGAAGGTCCTCAACAACGTGGAGTAATTGTTGGAACAAGTAAATCATCGTTCTTGCGGAAAACAAGCCTAGCCGAATGAAGATGTTGAATGGAAAAAGGTGAGGTTCAATCTCCCTTACATGTTTTATAGGTGTTTATGCATGTTGTGATATGTAGAAAGGAATGAAGTTCATGAAACCATGGTGTGTGAAGTGTGGCCGTGTATATGTTGTTTGATGTAGGCATGATGAACAAATTTCATTTAGTGTTTGGTTGATGTTGTTATGGATATTATGTGATGAAAATGAAGGTTTGATGACTCGAATGGAAATCGTAATCGTTGTGGGCTGATTTGGGACTTGTTGTGATTTTAATGTGGTCTCTTGTATTAATGAAAATGATGTCGCTAACGTATGGAATTGTTGATATAGTTTATGAATTCGGAAGAAGAAAATGTGTTATTGATGTTCCTAGTGTAGTTGGAAAGTTTCGGGTGGAATGGCCTATTGTTTGGGTCATTTTGGATATTGTATGAATTGCTTGGAATGTTCTTAAAGCACGTGTGAATGGTTGCGGATTAGTAATCGAATAGGTGAGCATTGGTATTGAATTGATCATATGTAGTTTATTTGAGTATAAATGAAATGTTGTCGAATTGTGTAGAAAGGAACTATTAATGTTAACATGCGTTTTGAATCACTTATGGATATTGTTAGCATGGTTGTTGGTTTGGTTGTTGTTGATTTGGCCGAGTTGAATTCTCGGGGATGTTGAAGTTATAGGGGAAATCTTTGCCGAAATTTTTGTAGACAAAGTGTTGATTTGGAATTGGATTCTCAAGTATTGTGGCTAATGGTTGATACTTAATGATATTATTGTAGATCGAGGGAAGTTGAGGCTTAAGTTCGGACTAGCTTAGGAAGCGGCTAAGGTATGTAAGCTTCACCCTTCTTTCTTTGGCATGTCTTAGTGAAAAGTAAGTTATGACACGTACCCCGAGGTAATTCTACTCTTGCGGTCCGAGCATGTTTATGATCCATATTTGTTTCTTGATATTCATACTCTTAATGTAGTCAAATTATGGTCTTTATGTTTTCGCATGAATGGATTTCAAAGATTGCATAAAAGTTGTTTTCAAAAAAGAGTTTGTTTCCTAAACGATTCCGAAACTACGAACGTCCGTAAGTTTCGCAGAAAGGCTCGGATCGCTTCGATTTGTTCGTAGAAAGTTTCAAAGTGAATAAAGTTTGTAACTTTCCGAGGCGAACTCGGATTGGTTTGACGTATGACTATGATCCCTATGGTTTGAATGTGACTATGACCCTTATGGATTTGTAAATATGTATGATGTATGTTATGTTTCCGAAAGATATTTGATATAACTATTGTCCGATTTTCAAATGACATTCCGCTTAGACTACTTCATTGAGTCTCTGAGTATGATTTTATATGCATATGGTTTGTCACTACTCCGCTCGTGCCAGCCTCAATATGTCCTTCACTGCGTCCCGGGCCAGGGCATGTATTCGTGCACTTCATTGCATTGTTCACCGCGTCCCTCACTAGAGGGCCGGGGCACGTTATATATATATATATATATATACGTTATATGATATGATGATATGGGGGAGGTGGCCGGGATGGCATATGATGATCCCTTTACCGCGTCCCTCCGTAGAGGGCCGGGCACGTTATATATATGCATATGATTTTCTTTACTCTTTACATGATTTTACTTACCGCGTCCCTCCTAGAGGCCGGGGCACGTTATATGTACATATGATGATTTTATGATTTTATCTCACCGCGTCCCTCATTAGAGGGCCGGGCACGTTATATGTTTTTACGATGATTTTATGACATCGACATGCATGATTATGTTTTAAAGGCAAGTTTTATGATTTTATATACTCTTTACTTCGGTATGATCCCGCTTATTGTGTTTCATGCTTTACATACTCGGTACGACGCTTTTCTTATTGGGGTCGCGTTTCATGCCGCGTTGTACACCTGATGAGTTGAAGATATTAGTAGAAGATGTTCCAGCGGGATTGGCGAGCTCCATTTTCTCCGGAGTGCTGCCGAGTCAGAGTATTACGTT
Organism: Lycium ferocissimum; assembly: GCF_029784015.1. Lineage (NCBI taxonomy): Eukaryota > Viridiplantae > Streptophyta > Magnoliopsida > Solanales > Solanaceae > Lycium > Lycium ferocissimum. Next base: position 30,743 of record NW_026726069.1, read on the forward strand.
ATGGTATCATGTTCCATGTTAGAGACTTTTCAGACAGTGTCGTGGGTATAGGATGTCGGTTATGTAAGCGGCTATGTAAGCCGATGTATTATTACGCATTGTAGTATAAGTTTTTAGGTTACAGATTTTATTTGATTCGAGAAAGGTAAAAAGCACATTGTTCTTCGAAAAACTTTCATTATGCATTTGTGTCATGACTCGAGGGCCAGCATGATTTTGAGTATCACGAGAGTCTGCGGGTTCGCTCGGCTCCGAATATGGGGTCGGGTGCCCATCACACCCTATCGGATTAAGGGTGTGACAAATTGGTATCGAGCAGTTCGTCCTAGGGGTTGTACGCAAAGTCGTGTCCGCAGGGTCCCGTTTATGGTGTGAAGCCGGCCACATTTATAAACGTGAGGCTACGGGGCATCTAGGATGGTTACTCTTCTTTCACTTCTTAGATCGTGCCATAGAGCTGAGTCATAGGAAATGAGATATTTTATGCTAACCTTTGGTTTCAGCAGGAGAATGGCATTGACAGAAGAAGGTGATTAACGATATGGGAAGCTATAAAGCACGCAGGTAAGTAAAGGTACGAAAGGCATATGCCGAGCACGGTATTGGTACGATTGAAATGTGAAGTTGAAAAATCAAAAAGGATAGTAAATAAGAAAGGGTAACACGTACAGTTGTGTTAAGCATATGAGTTAAGTCTATTATTTTCAGACTTTTGCGAATATTGAGAGCCCTGTGCGGCGGTGATACGATACGATATGATATGATATATGTATGTAATGATGGCCCCGCGAGGCATTGTTGGTATATCTGCGTGCGTGTTTTGGTATAGTAAGGAATACAGAGGAAACTCTGCCAAAAATTTTCTAGAAATAATACAAGAATGAGATATAAGTTTGGAACATGTTTTGAAAAAGGTCGTGTTAATAGTAACGATGGGAGTTGACTGAGCCGTGAGGTATGGTTGCCCTTTAGGAATAAGTTAACTGTGGAATTGGTGATAATAGTAACTAGGAGGTCGATGAAGATACGGTAATGAGGAATTTGGAACGGACTGGTGCTATAAGAGATGTTTAGAAAGGATTGATAGGTTCGGATAGAGTGATATATTAGGGCACCGGCTGAATCGATAGGTAGGAGAAAAATATGATGAGATTAGAGTCAAGGGAAGTAATGATACGATTAAGACAAGGGTATGAAGGAAAAGCAATTGTGACGGATAGGAATGTATTAATAAGACAACTGTCGGGATGTGTTGTGAGGGCATTTTGGGAATATGTTAAGATTCCGACTTACTCAATATTATGTGCAGAAGGTCGTGCGGTGAGGTGGACGCGATCGTACCAGCATTAAGGCACCCGATTTTATTAAAGTTTCAAGGTTAAGCGTGCTGGAGTGAGAGAAATTTTAGGATGGGTGACCCTCCTGGGAAGTTTTCTGAAAAGTCTTAAAAATTCAGACGGAAGAGGCGAATGAGAAGTTAGATTAATCTAAGGAAAATTAGAATCTGCGGAGCGGGCAGAAACCATAAAAGGTCGCGTAGGACGGGCGGATCAGGTTGGTAAAGAAGAGGAGTTAACGGAAAAAAAAAGAATAAGAAAGAAGCGAGACAATAGTGTAGTAATAGGTTATGACGTGTGTAACGGAGGGCACGGGTACCATAAGTGACGGGACTGTGAAAGGCTAAGTTATAAAAAGGCGAGGAACGAAGTAGAGCGAATGCTAGAAAATAACTGGGATGATACGGATAAACGTGGGTGAATAGAGTACGTTTTGAAAATGAGAGAAGGATTATGTAGGAGTAGTGTGTTCGGAATGACACAGAGATAGCATAAGATTCCCCGTGTGCAAAATAAGAGATAGGTATAAACGGAAGAAAGGATAAGGGAGCACCCGAGATAGGTTAGGATAAAGGTAGTATGCCGAAAGGACTTTGGATACTTATCGTCGAAATAAAAGTGCGGTCTAATTGAGACTGGAAGTAAGGATATGGGTGATTACGAGCTACAAATAAGAGAGAAATTGGAAACCGAAATAAGCTAGTAAGATCGGGAGACCCGGCTTGTGGAATGAGTTAAGGGATAACAATGACGGGATGGTATTTAAGGATAATTAAGGCGAGAAGTTTTGCAGAAACCTTGGATAACGGGACGTTAGAAAATGGACGTGTATGGAGAAAAAGAGTATGACAAGAGGGTGGTATTGAATAACCTAGAAGATAGTATGAAGGATAGCGATCCCGTACTAAATTAAGAGCCAAGATGTTGACTATAAAGATGTTCGCTAATGCTGTCGCAACTTGTCAGTATTAAGGAAGAAGGAATAGAAAACCCTTTATGGTAGGAGGTGAGAAAGTCAAGAGTAATTAAAGGAAGGGAACGAGATAAGACAAAATAGGACGAGCGGGTTTTGGTATGAACGAAATATGCACAGCAGGACGAGCCAGAGGACAAAAGGACCATGTCTAAGATTGAGCGTACTTTATACAAGTTGTACAAGGACAGTGATGTCACCCGTAAGTATTAGTATGTTAATACTGAGACTAAGTAAGTATTTGGTAAGAAGAGCGAAGGTATGCAGTTGTGATATTTCGGGGATACCATAAAAAAAATGTAACGATGGTTTAAGCCAATTACAAAAATAGAATTAGTGCTGGGGATGGACGAGGCACGGCTATGGTTGAACTGAGGATCTATCTCGGTACCAGGAGTAGGACAAAAGAAGAGGGAAACAAGGTAACACATGAGGATTAGTAATGCGGTGCTAAGGTATTTCTTGGGCTAATCAGAACACCTTTGCACAATTTTACAGGGATTGTAACATAACGTGTGACAGGAGAGTAAAGGGCGAGAAAGATATTCGAACTAAAGGTACAAGAAGGGTGTCCGCAAAGATAATGAACCCAAGAGGACCCTTGGAGCGACAATGACAGTTGGAGTAAAAGGAACAGTGATTAGTAGCTTGGAAAATTTTTTAGAAGAGAGAGAGTGCTGCCCTCGTGAATGGAGATAAAAAGGGCCACCGGATGTTAGAAGGAGGTTTATGGACCGCTAGGTAGTCTAGACATAAGAGCACATGCTGTGGATCACATGAGACACTAATGTAAAACTGTATTCAACCACAATGATAAAAAGTCGGCATCGGAAGGCTAACAAGGAATAAAGACTGACGAAAGGACCGTTAATATGGGGAAATCGGAGATATGAGCTAGGTAAAGGCCTATGAGCAAGGGAACAAGAAAAAGGGAGTACTATAGGGCGATAGATGGCTATGGCATGATAAGTCAAGACTACAATACTGGAGACAAAAATTTGGGTAAGAGTGAAATACTAGCTAGATCCCGGTCAAATACACGAAAGCAAAGAAGTGGAAGAAGTGGGCCGCAGGCAATGAAGGAGTTGAGTAAGAATGAGAAGAGACCGACGTATGTCTTAAAGAAGGATTAAGCAACTGAAAATCGAGCTCTAAAAAGGGAAATAACCGTTCCCAAGGAGAAAAGGATATTACACCCCGAAATTCCTATACACTGGGATCTGTTGGAGGTATTGTCAATGAGATGCGAAGTCCTAGGTACTGGTGGTACGATTATAAGGATTCGAGTTTGTGTGACAGTCATGCCCGACCAAATAGGCACGGTGTTATCATTATCCATAAGCCGCCCACCGGAGTGGTGTCATGCCCGAAAAAGTAGGCGCGGTGTAATCATACATATATACTTATCATGAAGCATGCATAAAAGCTCAAATAAAAGCTATCAACCTATCGGAGAGACGTAAGGTCGGGAACCTCCAATTACATTATGGAACATTATCATCACTATGTCTCGCCTTGAAAGGACTAGTATCATGAGGTGAGGCAACAACAAAGAATAACATTACCAAATCGTAAACATTGGATTCTCAAGCTCATGAAGGCATCGTTTCCATCATCACTATCATAGAACATATCTCATAAAAAGCTCTTAAGGACCTTTAACTTTCATCTTTAGGGATGTAAGAAGGTCATGGGAATGTAGGAAACAAATCATAATATAGGATTCATGCCTTTGAAAGAAGGGGAATAGCCTTACATACCTTTACATCTCGTTGACTCTACCGTCTAATTGTTTGCCTTTCAAGCTCGCGATTCTACCTTCAAGAGAATTTGTACTAAGATTAGATATCCGGAAACATACTGTCACGACCCAACTAGAGGCCATGACGGGCACCCGGAGCTAACACGCCGAGCACCTCTAAACATACATCTTATAATCATTTCTGGGTGGACCATAAAGATAGCTCATGGATATCATAATCTGTAAAGATATATATATGGCAATATAACATCACATCTCTGTATAATCTTTAACAATTATGCCCATCATTACCCGCCGTCAAGGCTACTAAAATGTTACATAACGATATGAACCGGTAGGGTTATGAAACATCTAACTGTACATAAATGTCTACGAGCCTCTACATAGGATACAAGTGGCTGTGGAGACCAGTACCAATAAACTGCAGCTCTGAAGTAAGTGTAGCATTCCTGAGATTCCGCTGTTGATGCTTCTATGGATCATAACCATCTAACTGTCTACCTGCGGGCATGAGCGCAGTGTCTACAAGAAAGGACGTCAGTACGAAATGTACTGAGTATGTAAGGCACGAATAATAATATAGTAAGAGATACCGAACATGAAAAATAACATAATGAGAAATATAGAGCATAGCATGAGGTAAGGAAATAACCTGTACATATGATTGCCTCATAAGGCAGATACCATGTATGCTTAACTTTAAAGAAAAAATTTCTCGTATGCATATATGTAGCGTAATCATTAGCCCGCGTCCAGGGTAACCATCTCACGCCGCCCACTAGCGGTGCTGTCCGTGCCATATAGACACGGTGTTACCATCATTATCCATAGCCCACCCACTACGCCCACCGTAGTGGTGCTGCCCAGCCGTCTAGGCACGGTGTTATTATCCTTATCCATAAGCCGCCCACTACGTCCATCGTAGTGGTGCTGCCCGACCATATAGGCTCGGTGTTAATATCTTACATCAAGCATGCATGAGAGCCCAACCAAAAGCTACGACTCTATCGGAGTGACGTAAGGTCGGTAACCTCTGATTTATTTTATGGAACAATCATCATCACTATATCTCACCTTGAAGGACCAATTATTATAAGGTGAGATCAACAACAATAAGTAAAATCGAGAAAATCATGAAATAAGCTCAATAATCTTATAATAGCATTAAAATCATAAGCTTTGGAATTTCTAGAATTAAAATCATCATCATCATATTCATCATAGAAAACATATCATCTTTAGTATCATAAGAAGCTTTTAAGAATCATGAACTTCCAATTTTTTGAAGTAAGAAGGTTATGAAAATATATATGGAATCATAGAATAGGAATCATGCCTTTTGAAAGAAAGGGACTAGCCTTAACATACCTTTCGGCTGCCTTAGTCGTTCAACATTTATTCTTCCTAGCTTGCAACTCTACACGTAAACCATCCATATTATCATTAGGCTCAATATCACACACTTGTCTCAAGCATTCAAACCAAATCTATTTAGAATCTGCTGAAATTCAGGCAGCATCTCCCCTGTATTCTTTACCTCCTCCAAATACCAAAACAACTCCCAAACAATACCAACAAAATCAACAACCATATCAATACCAATATATTCTATAAAACATCCCACACGATGTTTCTCCAATTTCCAAACCAACCATAACAGCATCCATAATACCATAATCAAAGAATTATATTCAATTTAATCTCAAATTAATCCAAAATTCTCGTTCAAACTCACCTCATGGCCATCAACTTCAATTCAACTCTTTATGACTTTTCTCCTATGATTCTTTCCTTTCTAAAAATTGCTAAACCTTTACATCATCTCAATCATGTAAATAATAGTAGGAAAAACATACCTTATAGTGGAAGAACTTCACTTTATTCACCCCTTTCCAAGACTAAGTTCATCAGCACCTTGAAGAGAAACAAGAACAATCATCTTCCATGAATTTTCTTTGAGATTTTGATGTTGATATTCTCTCTTGAAGATATTGAAAGGTTGTGGAAGATTATGGAGGGTTATGGAGTATTATGGAAGTTTATGAAAATTTATGGAGAGTCATGGAAGGTTATAGAACCCTCAAGAGTTCTCAAGAATTCTTTAGAAATATGAAGGACGAGAAGATGGTGAAAATAATGAAAATTAATGGGTTAGAGGGGTACTTATAGGTGTGTGTGGTAGGGTCACTGTAGCACCCGGTTAACTTGTAACGTCCATAACTCCCTGTTCCGATGTCTCATTAATGAACAGTTTGTTACGTTGGAAACTAGACTCGAAGAAATTAATTTTAGGCTTTTGAAACACCCTAAAACTCCTTATATACCAGGAGATATACCCCTCCAAAGTTGACCCAAAATTCAATCCAGAATTCTGCCAACTTTTTTTTTAAAAAAATTTTCGACAAACTTATTTTCTTCGCTTTGCTTGGTCCCGGAATCTTCCGAAACTCTCCATACATGATATTTATCATTGATCATACTTGATAATGCTTCGTTCCTTATAATTCAAAGTTGTTTTTCCTAGCCATAGCTCGACATACTTACGTTCAAATTTAATAAGTGCTTCTCCAAAAGTACAGGGTGTAACATCCTTCCCCCCTTTAGAAACATTCGTCATCAAATGTTGTAGCTTGCGAGCTTGTGATGCTATCATTAATTTCTTGAAATAGTAGTCCTCTTTTAGTTTCTGATCCCATATTCTTGTACTATGGGCTCATTACTCTTCTTTCATATTCTCCTAATTCTTTATCGAACTCATTCATTAGTTCCATATCCTCAGGTTCTTATTTATGTACCTAGTGGTCAACTGATATCTAGCTACCCTCCAGGGACCTGTTGCCATTAAGATGGTCTTAACTCATGATTTCTATGGATCCCTTCCGATCTGTGAGCACTCTTAATTGTTGTACTCTTTTGCCTTGCTCCTTATTTCTCTCCTAGTAGACAAATTCTCTTGTTCAGATATGACACCTTTTCTTGCCTGCTTCTCTGGTGCTATTTTAGATCATCCCTTTTTGTACTAGTCGACCTTATATATATCCACCATATCACCTCCTTTTTATTCCTTGGTCGGACTGTTTAGTCCCTTACAATACCATCATAGTTCCACCTATGGTAGCGCCCAGATGATTTGCAATGTCATTCCCCTGCTAGTGACTTATTTCTCGGGTTCTTCATCTCATACACACTTAGTCATGACTTCCTTTTAATGCGAGTATACTTCCCTCCTTAAGTCCCTGGCTCTCTCATACCGGTGACTAATTTAGATTTAAACTAACCTCCGTGCTTCTTCGGCTCCTTATCATCGTCCTTGCACCATTCTGTTAGCCATCTCATCATGGCGATTGTTTATATGGTTCTATGTCATATACTCTCACAATTGCTATGACTAGCGGCTTGAAATTTCACGACTTATAAGGTACTCGCTCATCTCAGGCAATACTGCTATCTTGCTATCCATAAGCACACTATCTTCCTTTCCTTTGAAGATTATTGAACTTCTAATAAATATTCCTCTTTTTAAATCTTTCAGCTCTTCTAGTGCTACAAGTTCTTTTTAGTAATCCCGATTGTCTTTTATACTTATCCCTAGTCACATACGGCCTTCCTTACTCCTTCTGCTACCCCTGGGAGTGCTTTACTTCATATCTAAATATACCTAAAATTTCTTCGGCGCGAGTGATTCGAGTCATAGTCCGAAATACAACGTGTCGCATCGGTGAAACTTATTCTCCTTGATTCGCTAAACTTTCATCATCTTGTCATGCTTTCTTTTTCACATTTGTCTTATAATATACTTGCATTTAATCCATTTTCACTTTTCTTTAGCACATTCTTGACATATCGGTTTGTCTCGAAATTTGACTCCTTCAATCCAATATATTTCCCTCTTTTGAGCTTCGGAATATTGTAGCTCACCTTAGAACTAAATCTGTTCTTCCCCCCTTTTAAAGGATGTTCTCATATAAACATAACCTTTAGGTGTTAACCACCTTTGATAGTCACCTGACTGAACTTAGCGATTCTTCAACTCCTCTATTCCATATAACGCCGGAGTTCTTTTCATCTCATGGTTTAACTTGTTTTCCTTTTTGCTAGCTGAGTTCTTGTATCAAATCAAAATGCCTATACAATCCAAACGCCTTCTTTATTGTCTTTTCACTTCTACCTCTCATGACTAGTAGTCCCCTAGGTTAATGAATTAATGGGGATATCGGAATTCATTAGGCCCTTCACGGAGTGTCTGACTATCCTATGCTCCTTTAATCCTAGTCTCTTCCCACGACTGTCTTCTTAATATCCTTGAAATTCTTCTTGCTCTGGGTTCCCAATTCCGATTTATATCTATACTATGCCATTAGAAGTTAATATTCCACACCATCCATTCCCACGACTCGTCCTTTCATTAGCTTCGCTCATTTTGTCCCGTAATTCTTCTTAACTACTTGTTTGCATCACAGCTGTGCATCATAGTCCTTCTAGTGGCCTGTCGGTTCTTGTTCTTTTCATGAAATCTTCACAAAGTACACTCTTTCCTTTCTTCTTTCAGCGAGTCTTCATCTTCCTTTATGATACTTCAACTTGTGCACACATATATAGATATATATCTAAAAAAAAATCGATTTTCTTCATGATCGCATGTTTGCATCTTTCACATAACTATTTTCATATAATTTCAATTTGTTTTCCCTTGCGCAAGCCTACTGATTCACTAACCTTCTCCTTGTTGTCGGCGGCCACCTAATTCCCTTTAACCATTTCATTGACACCTTCTCCTTCCTTTAGTCCTCATAGTTTCTTTTACTTGTAAAATGCCTATTTCCATTAGTCATCCTTTACTCTTAGGTTAGGAAACTTTGGACTGTTTCATTAGGAGTGCGAATCCCTTTTGACACTGAAAATCTCTTCTTGGGGTACTTTCTTCCCTTAAATAGGCGTATCAATCATGGGTTCACATTCCATCCTCTTGGTCAAGTCTCAGGAGCTTAAAATATTCTCGTCGCTCTCATAAGACTTGTTTATTTCTTCTCAAGGATGCACCTTGGTCCATTATTTCCAACCTTTTTGGTTCTGGTTATGCAGACGTATAGGTTGATTCGGGGGTCTTCACATTCATCTTTTTTGCGTACAACATTGCTCTATCTCCCGTTGATTTATTTAAATTTGATCCTATCGTCTGTTTTTCCTGCTTTAATCCTAACCCCTTCCTCACTTATATTACTTGATCCTCAATGGGTATACGTTTTCCTAGTCCAAGTTTCTCTCTCCTTCATAATATCATAGCCTTCTTTTTCTCAATGCTCGTGCTTACATATTTGGTCGCGTTACCACTATCCAACTTTAATTCCCGAGAAAATCCAATCCTGATTCTTTCTGTAGCGCTTGCTACCTCAATTTTGACATACAGCACAATCAATATTCTTAACATGTCGTAACATCAATCATAAAGGTATACATAATACTCGATGTAGCCACTCATGACTTATCTTTTTATCGCTTTTCAACACCTTTTCTTGCAAGATATCCCATTGCCATTTGATTTTGTCCCGAACTCGTGGCTTTAATACATCTCCTCTCTTTTTTGCCCGGCTTAGCAGAGATTTCTAATTGTAAAGCTCATATGCTCCTAATTTCCCTCGGGCTATTCTGGTTTCTCATATTCTTTTTTTTTTTTGTATGTCTAAATTTTTAGGACTTCCTAGCATATCTTTCTATGTCTAACTGTGAATCCTGGCGATATAACTTTACTTAAAAATCTCCACTCGTACTTGTGCCCTATGTCCTTGTCTATGATAATCAACCTTGCATCCTTTACTTTCCTGTAGCAACCGAATCGATCCTTGCAATATTTTATCTTCACTTGTACACCTACTCTCTTATCTCCTTACACAAAAACCGACATCGCACCTAATTTCTCTATCGTCAAATAACCTTCACCACACCTGCCTGAAAAAAATTGAGGTGAATCTTTCTTATAAGGATTAGCTATGTCACGACCCAAACCGGAGGGCCGCGACTGACACCCAAGGCCCTACTCGGCTGGGTGCCATACTACTATTCCATCCAGGAGTTACAACTTTTTGTGAACCTTTAATCTACGAAATGACGCTTCCGTCAGGTAAAAAAACTTTTCAATAAAACTCTTTCGTCAAATCAGGGACTTCTCCCTTATCGTTAATTCAAAGAAAACCTTTAGTCAAAGTAAAATCTTTAAAAATAAAGCATAAAAACACATCGACCTATATGGTCGCTTTACACAACTATTGACATCTCGACGCACTATCCACAAGACACTGTCTGCAAAAGTCTTTAACATACATGAGATACCATAACATAAGCACTCTGAACTGAGATGGAGCTTACCAATCCAGTTGATAGCCTGGGAACATCGTATAGCTAATGTCTTTTACCATTCGTATACACCGCGTGGCATCAAACGCAACTTCCCGAGAAGAGAGGGTCGGTGCGAATAGTGTCCGAGTATGTAAGGCACGAAATCAACATGTACATAAAATCCTGGAAGACATTTGAGACATATCAATGAATGGGCAAGATAAATGAATCAGTACAACTATATCAAGGAAACACATATATCTATAGAAATGCCACAACATAATCCACATCGTCACCTCTAAAACATCACCACATAGGCTACAACGTCACCCTCTGTCAAATGCGCCTCTTATAGATAAACATCACATCATAGGCCACAACGTCACCCCCTGTCTACTGTGCCTTATATATATACACATCACAATAAAGGTCACAGTGTCACCCCCGTCAACCGTGCCTTATATATATACATCACAACATGTACACACACATACTCCCCGTCAACCGTGCCTTATATATATACATCATCACAACGCGCGCACCCGTCACCCCCCGTCAATCGTGCCTTATATATATACATGACAACAAAGGCCACACCGCACCCCCGTCAACTGTGCCTTACATATATATACATCACAACAAAGGCCAGAGCGTCACCCCCTATCAACTGTGCCTTTTGTATATATACATCACAACAAAGGCCACAACGTCACCTCCTGTCAACTGTGCCTTTTATATGTACATGAAGAATGAGAATGAGTTCTGTGCATAAGAAAAATGAAATAATATAACTCGGTAATGTCACAAAATAGCTATATGCATATATTATACTCCTAGCATGCATGGGAGTTCAAATAAAAGCTACAACTCTAGCGGAGTGACGTAAGGTCGGTAACCTCTGATTGACATTATAGAACAACCATTATCGCTATATCTCACCTCGAAGGAACAATTCATAAGGTGAGATCAACAACAATGAAATAAATCGAGAAAATCATGAAATAGCTCAACATTTTCATATCATCGTTGAAATCATAACTTGAGACCTTTGAACATAAAATCATCATTTTCACTGTAATCATCATAGAATCATTCTCATCTTTAACATCATGAGAAGTTTTAATAATAATGAACTTCTAGCTTTTGAAATCAATGAGGTTATGGAAACATTTATGGAATCATACCATAGGAATCATGCTTTCGAAAGAAAGGGACGAGCCTTAACATACCTGATTGGCCTCCTATTATCTACGCTTAACCACCCGAACTCGTAAACCTAAATCCAATAGGATGCACACTATCATTAGACTCATTGTTATATACTTTTCCTAAGCCTTCAAATAAATCATTCTAGAATCTGCCAAAATTTCGGCAGCATCTCCTCTGTTTATATGCCTAGCCCAAAATTACAATTCAGTAACCAATCAACAACAACAACAATACCAAAATCTATAACACTATTATCCATACAAATATATTCCATAAACATCCCACACGATGTTTTTCAACATACAATAACAATATACACTTCCTTTTTTCCCAATCAAGGAGCATAATCTCATCAATACACCAACAACATTAGATACCATCTCTATACATGTAAATCATCGTAGAAAAACGGCCACAACATGCTCAAAATAGTCCATAGGCACAACAACTACAACACAACACTTTTTATGACCTTTCCTCCATAACTATTTTCACTTTTAAGACATGCTAAACCTTCAAATCAACTCAACATAAGATAGGATGAAGAACATACCCTTATACTTGAATAAATTCAGCCACACCTACTTTTTTCAAGACCAAACTTACCACAACATCAAGTAGAAGCAAGAACAATCACCTTTCATAGACTAGTTTGGTGTAATCTTGTTAAATTCTTGATTTAATGGGCTATAAATGTATGGGGGTTGTGTTGAGAAGTTTTTAGGACTATTGAGAATGTAAAATTCTGAAAAAAAAAGGTGTTAATGGGGTGTTTATACACCTCATAGGTCGGTTCCACCGACCTTCTCAAGTGGGACCCGCGGAAGCCATTTGGCAGCTTAGAGTCTGTATCATAAAATGGCCATAATTCTTGATCCCGATATCATACGAGGGCCCACGACCTATGGTTGGATACAACTTTTATTTTTAGTGTGTTTCCAAATTCCAAACTTATAATAGCGTTTTGGCCCCTTCAAGTCAGATCATCCGAAAACGTATCCTTAAATCATCCTTTTGGAGGGCTTATGCCCATATTTGGCTTAAAGGTCCTTCTTAAGAGTTGCCCAACTTCCCATGTACTACTTATATAAATTTTCATATGTCCTTTATGAAACCCCAACATGTGGGCCCCACCTTAACTTACGGTTACGAGGGCTATTCATCAAGTAACGTGTTAACTGATTTACTCCATACCGTCTCCAAATGTCATATATATATATATATATATATATATATATATATATATATATTCTTATAGTCAGATCATATAATATTTATCCCCGTTCCTTGTATAACTTTGCTCTCCCTTGAGCTCATACTAAGCCGTCTACGTATCTTGGTAACATGAAATTTTTTGGGGTGTAACATCCTTCCCCCCTTAGAAACATTCGTCCTCGAATGTTTAAACTAGTCTTGTACTCTGTCCCTGATCCCATTCTCTGGTACATCCCCTTATCGAATCATCCTTCCCGTTAACATATCGCATTTTATTGTTCCATCTCCATAACAGGTCCCCATTGGTTATTTACTCACTCTTTCCAACGCTTACTTCTGTCCTTCTTGAAATCTTGTCATCCATTCCCCGACTTTCAACCTGTTTATATCCACTCATACCCTTCATAGCCTTCTACTGAGTTTACTAACATAATAGGTTTACAAACCTTTGTCTACTCTTGTAGCTAATCTCTTTGCTCTTGAAACTCATAAGTTGGAAAACATTCTTCTAAAGAAATAACTAACATACCTGGATACCGAACCATAGCGCTTCTGGCCTCTTAACTCAGGTGAACCAATTATGACCTCATGTACTCAAATAGCTCATATCTTCCTCATTTTTACCTTACTGACCTTTAAATCTCATAACTTGCCTCTTGATACTCTTGTAACCCTCACTCTGCAATTGTGTTAACCCTCTAACTAGTCGTAGCCTCGCTCAACGTAATCATCTCGCATCAATGGAAAACATAAGTTCGACTATACTTCGCTTTTACCGACAACTCCTCATCCGTAGGAACTAAGTAACCCCAATTCACTAATCTAACTTATATAAAATCATCTTAATATCTCGAGCATCCTAAAGTATAACAGGAACAACCCATATCTTTATGACATTCTTCAACTCAACCTTAACATATAATCAATTCCATAATCCTTTCTATAAATCATTTCTTTTGAGTTAGTCGTGAAAACCTTCTCTTTATATTAAGCCACAGCAGAACTCATTTGTCGACTTTCCCTGAATCCCCCAATAGACCTTGTTCCTACAAAACCTTGAATGTAACCCATTTTAATCCTTCAGACTTCTAATCATCTTCCTCATAACCTATTCTTCATGCACACCAAGACTATCTTAAAACTCCCTTGCATTCCCTTCTATTTTCTTGTCATATCCTTCCAATTTTGTGGACGTTACGTTCCCGTACTGGAATATCGTTTAATTTCTTTTTCTTCCCCACGAATTATTTTCAGTCCAGTCTCAAAAGATACACTTTAGTTACTCTATTCATTTGCTGGCTTGCCTTCAAATTTTGTTAATCTTATTCCCACAACAATTCTTACTTCGAACTTTCTCTATAATCCATTCACAATACAACATCTACCACATGCTATTTCAGTCTTTGTGCTCGTACCCAATGGTGTTGTATTCCATTGTCATTCTCGATCGAAATTTCATCCCATAATAATCCTTTCGTCATCGCTTTTGTTCTTTGACTTACGAATCCTTCAAGTTCCCTACTTGTCATTACCCAAGGATACTACTTTAAATCTCAAATCTTGCCTATAATAATCCCTAGGGATACTCAAAATAATGATGTACCCAACTATCTGTCCAGCCGGAAGAGCACTTTTTATTCTAATAATTAATGCCCAATGTCCACTTGTAGTGTCATCTTCATCTTATCATTCCATATCAACTTGCCCCATACTTTCCCATTAATCAATCTGAAATCATCATGGAGATTGTCGTATAATCTTCGTGATCTCCTAAATCTTTGTCCTTTGTCCTTAAATTTTTAGGAAAATTTTAAGCTAGCAAGGTCATTCCTTATATTTTTAACTATCCAAGACCCGTACACGTCTCTTTAAAAATACATACAATGCCTCTTAGAGCCAATTATATACATACTTAGCACACCTTAGCCATATTGCAGCTCTCAATATATAGAACAAAAATGCAAAAAAGAGGGCTTAAACTTACCTCATAACTCCGAATATACCTAAACCATTATCAATTGTACTCTTTATACTTACCAGTACTTCCTTTCCATTCATTGGCTATACATTTCAATCATAATTACAACATCCTTACCATATCCGACTTATAATCCTTTTTACCAATACTTACCTCTATGCTAATTTCTTCAACTTCTATTGTCCCCGTAACCCCAATATCATCATTCACTTCCTTGCCGCACTATCTTTCCGTTGAAATCATGGTTAGTGCAAGGAATTTCATTTCCTACGACTTGGCTCTCATCGCACGATCTTAGATGTGAAAGTGGTAACCATCCAAAATGCCCTCGTAGCCTCCGTTTATAAACGTGGCACGCAACACACCATAAACAAGACCCTACCGGACACGACTTTGCAGACAACCCCTAGACGAACCGCTCCGATACCACTTCTCGTCACGACCCAAAACCGAGGGCCGCGATCGACACCCAAGACCCTACTTCCGGCCGAGTACCATACTACTATTCCATCCAGAGTCATAATTTTTTAACTTTTAATCTACGCAACGACGCTTCCGTCAAAAAAATAAACTTTTCAATAAACTCTTTCGTCAAAATCTGATACTTTTTATCGTTAATTCAAAGAAACCTTTAGTCACAATAAAATCTTTAAAAAATAAAGCATAAAACACATCGACCTATATGGTCGCTTTACACAACTGTCGACATCTCGACGCACTATCCACAGGACACTGTCTGCAAAGTTCTAACATACACGAGATATCATAACATAAGTACTCACCCCGCAACACCTCGAACCGAGACGTGAGCTCTCACCAATCCAAATTTCGATAGCCTCGAAACATCCTATAGCCAATGTCTTCTACTCATCCGTATACACCTCGCGCGGGGTACGAAACGCGAAATTTCCCGAAGAAAGCGGTCACATTTACTGCTGTACCGAGTATGTAGGGGCATTTAAATCAAATACGTACATAAAACTCGGAAGACATTTGAGACATGTCAATGAACCCGCAAGGATAAATAAATCGGTATGGCTATATCAAGAAAACACACGTATCCGTAATAATGCACGCGAACGCCCCCGTGTGCCATATCGTCACCACCAAAACATCACAACATAGGACACGGAGTCCATCCTCTCTATTAATCGTGCCTTATATATATATATATATATACACATCAAATCATAGGTTCACCCACTTCGTCGGTTGTGCCTTTATATATATAAACATCGCATCATAGGCCACAAGATCACCCCCCGCATTAATTGTGCCCGAGACACAACATCTTGCCGACCATTAAGGCACGATAATATATATATATATATATATATATAGCATCTTTCCGGCCATATAGGCACGGTGTGGTATCTTGCCCGGCCGGCGTGCACGGTATTATCTTACCCGGCCCCATATACTGCGCGGTGTTATCTCGCTTCCGCCATGTAGGCGCGGTATTATCTTCTCGCTACGTAGGCACGATATTATCCCTACCGATCGGCAGATGCACGCATACATACATACATACACATAAAAATACATAAATGAAATCAATATCATCATTAGCATTACCATTATCATCATATCATTCCTTGAAGGATCGAAATCCATCATAGCATGAAATCGACGATGTCACGGGAGTCTCGAGAATCGCGAACGTAGGTAGCACCGAAAATAGAATCATTATCTTCTCTATACTCCGTCTTTGTCACGACCCGAGCTACGGGCCGCCGACGGGTATCCGGGGCTAACCACCGAACACCACTCACTTGCCTCGCTTTTTATCGCTATTTTTCATACTATACGTTTAATCATATAAAACGCTCATTTCTTCGAGATACGTTAACGTTTATAAACATAAGCCCTTCGGCTATCAAAATAATATATACAAATACATACATATACATGGAGACTATAGGACCTCTACCCCCATACTGACCCACGAGCCTCAATGGAATACCAAGAATGAACGGGACAGGGCCCCCCTCGTGCCCCAAAAAAGGATATACAATATGTCCCAAAAAGGGTAATCAAAGGCCCTCCGGGGTAAGGGAAAAGTTCT
>NW_026726070.1:0-45999 GCF_029784015.1 Lycium ferocissimum
GAGCAAAACCCTAGTTTTTCTCCATTTGGGTTTCTTGACTTGGATAATCTTTGATGATTTCCTTTACTCTTGATTCACTTATTTAATGTTGTTGATCCTCAAATATCCTTGAAAACTTGTGTAATAAATGTAGAGAGAGATTCTAGAGAGAAGTGGTGTAGTGTAGAAATGAAATAAAATAAGTCTTGGTCCTCATATTTAATGAATTGGGAATCATGGCCGAGTGAGCGGTGGTCGTCCATGGAGGTTTACGGTCCGTATTCCATTTTACGGACCGTCCCTCGTGGTCGTTTTTAACCTTAACAACTTAAACTTTGGCAAAGATGTATGGTGATTTACGACCATGGTTTACGGGCCGTATTTCCTTTACGGTCCGTCCACTGTGTCGTATTTAACCATTTCTCCATCGGCGTAAAGTTGAAACCTTTGCATGCCATTTTACGACACAGTTATTTACGGACCGTATTCCACTTTACGGTCCGTATTTGGACTTCACGACCTCTTGGCGCTTTTGCCAACTTTCAACTTTTCACATTTCTAGACTTTTTATTCTATTCATTCCCATCCATTTACATACATTGCCATGAAACATTATACACTCGCACTCCTCGCTCTCATCACTAGTTCGTCCACTTGCGTACCAACGGGAAATTTTTCGAGGTGTAACAGTAGGCCAGAGGCTGAGACTTCTATTGTGGTTATAACAGGTACTATTTCGTTCTGTCATCGGTCACCTGTGAACTTATTTGATCCAGGCTCTACTTACTCTTATGTGTCTGCTTACTTTGCTTTGGGTCTGGATATGTTATTTGAGTCACTTTGTTTTCCTATTACTGTTTCTATTCCTATTGGGGATTTTGTAGTGGTGGATCATGTGTATCGATTGATAAATTGGTATTTTACCAACTTATCTCTTCTTTAGTCTTAGATTATTGCTATGTTTGATTGAGAAAATAGTGCATGTAATGTCGTTTATGTCACATCCCAACGTAGGTGAGGTGTGGCTGACACCCGGTACTGTACTGGCCCGAGCAAACCACTTTGTAACTCATGATCATTGGATGTAAACCAGAATATACATAGGCCGACTTGGCCGAACTGATTTTTCTGTAAACTATCATGGGCTAACATGGCCATAACTCGTGATTTATATATATACTAGAATTGGCAAGCGTCGTATTAATGAGCCGTTATACTCAAAACATATCTACACATATGGGCCGATGTGACCACTATGGGTATCAATATCTAACCCAAAAGGAAACATAAATGAGGGGCGACCAGGCCCTGACATACTGTACATACTGAACCTGTGTCTACAAAGCCTATAAGAGTTTCTGACATCAAAACATGGTCGCGACATAGTCCTGACCTACCCGTAAGTCTGTAGCAAAACTCTGACACCATGACTTCTAGACTCGACTGCACTCCTAATGAAGTGGATCCTTACCGATCTTTTGCTTAATGTCAATCTTGTCTACTGTGAGGGCTCGTTCAACTGGTTAGTTGCACCTGTAGGCATGAATGCAGTATCCACAACAAAAACAACGTCAGTATGAATAATGTACCGAGTATGTAAGGCAGAACTGAAACATAACAATAAATCCTTATCAATAAGAAGGATATGAATCTACCTGAAACTTCTGAATTGCCGCTAGGGCCATGATAAATGTGATGAATAGACTTGTATACATAATGCCACTCTACGGCTAATATCGATGTTGTAACCTCTAATTGCCCAACTGATCAGTGGTAACTGCCCGACCGACCGTAGCTCGATGGTAAATGCATAACTGCCCGGCTGGTCATAGCTCGGTGGTACATGTTTAACTGCCGAACTGGTTTTAGCTCGGTGGTAAATAAATAATTGTTCGGCCGATTGTAGCTCGGTGGTAAATACATCACTGTCTGGCTGACCGTAGCTCGGTGGTAAATACATAACTGTCCGTTGTTACGGTTCACTTTTATGCGAGGCACAAAAGCTATTTTGAGGTTGTGGACTCTATTAAATTTTATATATTTTAGAGTCGCCGCCTAATTTATAAGGGAAATTAGGAAAACCAACGTAAAAGGGATATATCAAACGAGAGAAAAATCTTTTTTAAATCAGAGTTCGGGGTAAAGGTTCTGGTGATCCCCTAGGAAAGGTTTTAAGCATCCCAGTATTAAGGATCCGTAGAATATGGTTAACCTAAGAGCTTCAATGTGTGATTAACTGTAATTATTTGCTAAAATAGTTTACTTTCTTGTAAAACTATCATGGCATATCATAAACATTTTTTTTTTTGGCAAAAATTCCTCTATTCAATAATAAAAAGAGTTGGATTTCCTTTGAAAATGGATATAAGGGTTAAAGTCATTTCATTTACGGACCAAAACACACTTAAGATTTCTCTTAAGTAGTGTTCCACTATTTGGTCCAATGATATGTCTTTAGTCCTTATAAATTTATTGAAAACAATTTGAGTGTTTTCCTTTTGTAAATATGTCATGGGTTGTACAAGTATATAAAAAGGATTTTACACTTTATCAAACTTTGTCCATTTTTAAGGTCAGCCATACTCTACTTTTAAACCTTTATCCCAAACTAAAGTTTAAGTGTATTTTCCCTTATTTTTTGACTTAAGTTTTGGGCTTGCGCCCAAAAACGGTTAACCTTAAGTTTTTATTTGGTTTTGAAACTCATGTTTACAACACTTACTCATTTTTTAAATCAGTATTTTGTTTCTTCCAAGTGCCAAATTCAGTCTCAACTTCATCTTTAAAAATAAAGGCCCAAAACAATGTTCCTTTTGTATTTTTCAAAATCAGTATATATTTATATATATATATATATATTCCATGTATCGTTTCAGGCTTTTCAAAGATATTATCAAAACCATTCGCCAATTTCATGCATCACTTTATCTTTGTTAAGTTTGAAGTTTTGAAAATCATTTCAAAAGTCTTTCTGAAAATTCTAACAATCCGGGTTCCAATATTCTCAAAGCATTTGTTTACATACATATAAATATACAACTTCGCTAGTGGGCCTACCGAAGCTCACTAGTTGCCATTTTCACCCATGGTTGGGCCTTTTATTATTGCGGACTCGATGAAGGAAAGGTGTTGGGCTTCTAGCTGAATAAGGGTTCGCAAAGAAATTGCCCGAATGGCCCAGCGGTGTTGATGTCATGCAAGGGGGGAGGGCAAAAGGAAAAATCCAGTTAGAACGTACACATAATTATCTACTTATACAAAAAAACAAAAAAAAAAAAAACTTAACCACATATATGAGAGCAGTTTCAGTTGCATATTGTATAACAAATGTATATATCACAAGACAGAAGTGGGCCCAAAAAGCAATGTATATTAACATGACAAAGTTTAGGCTAACATCAAGGATAACACGCTGAAACAGGCCCATTTCAAAGGGAAAACAGTGCAGAGAATAATCAAAATGAGCTGAGGCCCAATCCATATATTCGATATAAGAAAACATACTAGGCAGGCCCAAGCAGTCTGACAGGTAATGATTCCAAGTTAATTCTTTTGGGGTATACTACTGATATACTTAATATACCGCCCATATATATACTAATGCATATATATAAGTTGTATACCACTGTATATCTGATGTATATACCTTTACATCATCACTATGAATGAGAAAGGAGAGGGGAGAAGAGGATTTTCACATCAACAATTACATTAATACAAACGCAATTTTCTGCATTACTCATGTCACTCTAAATAAACATCAATACGAGCCAACCAATTTATATGCCTCTTCTTCTTTAAATCTTAACTGGTTCGATTTAAACAAAGATAATGGTAATGTCATAGTTCAATTAGTAATATTTATCCATGTTGTTGTTTAATTTGAACTAAATGTCAGTGATACATATTTAGATTACCTTCCCAGTTTCAAATAAATAGGAGACCAAGTTAAACTTCAATCCCATTCAATATCAATTGAAATGGTTCAGGGTAGCATACAAGACCAAAAAAGACTCAACCTGCCATATTTAAGACTTAAAGATATGTTTCGACAGTTTATCAGAGACAGCAGAAATGCATACAATTTAGGCTATATGATTTTTACAATCAAGCAAGGTAGTCATAGGTCCAGTTTTGGCTATTAAAAATAGCATGATTCATGAGGTGATCACAAAAATTCCTTTTTTCTTTAATGTCTACTGTCAGTTTGAACACATGAGGAAACTTAACACTTTTGGCCCTTTTTTTAAGATTCTCAATCTTTGTCAGACTTCATTCCTCTAAACAAGCTCACAAATATCATACATATTTTTGGACAAGTACTCTAACATGATAAACACATAGATACCCATTCACAGTCGAATTAGATAATCTTAAACAATCTTCATGCTGTTACGCCTCGGAAAAATTTCATGTCGTCATATGGTAGATAGACTAAAGCAGGGTAACAAGTATATGGTGTTTCTACAAGTAAGAAGTGGTATTTAATGATTCTAATTAAGATTCCAAAGGCATTTGAGGCAAGAGAAGAAAGTTCGTTAAAGAATGTCAAGCATAAATCATGTTTTGAAGAAGGGTTTTGTCACGACCCAACCCCGTAGACCGTGACGGGTGCCCGAGCTGGGCACCCGTACCCACCTACCGACTACAATCAGTTCGTAGCAATCAAAATAAGAACTTATACGTACATATAGGCATAACATCACGCATACGTGTATACATATACAATACATACAAATTTCGAGAATATACGAACGAGTACATAACTAAACAAAGGCTACCCACACCCACGTTTATGTCTGTGCCTCTAACAAAGAATAATGTAACCATATGACGGGACGTGGCCCCGCCGTACCCCGAATAATATATACCAAAAGAAATCGTACCGTATCCGGAGCTCTTGGGACAAGGGAGCTCTCCACAATAGCCGAGTAGTGATCCTAGGTCGGCGGCTCCCTCAACCGAGTATCCGTACCTGCCCAGCGTGATGAAACGCAGCCCCCCCGAAGAAGGGGGTCGCAGAAATATGTACCGAGTATGTAAAGCACGAATACAATGAATAGAACCATAACCGAACGGGACTATACCGAAATAAGTATAGAAATCGTGAAATCAAAAACTTGCACCCGTAAATCATATATCATGTATGTCCATATCATATCATCAAGTCATTATGCACATATAACGTACCCGGCCCCTCCGAGGGACTCGGTAAATAAATCATATAAACATCATGTATAGTAATCATGTAATCATATGCATATACCGTACCCGGCCCCTCTAGTGAGGGACTCGGTGAATAGGATCATCAAGTGCCATCCTGGCCGCCATCCCCATATCATCACATCATCATATCATCATATATGTATATATAGCGTACCCGGCCCTCTAGTGAAGGACTCGGTGAACAATGCAATGAAACTGTGCACGAATACGTACCCGGCCCGGGACTCGGTGAAAGACATATTAAGCTTGCATGAGCAGAGTAGTGCGAAAAATATATGCAATATAAAACATACAATGTTTTCCAAGACTCAAAAGAACTATCCAGACAATAGATCATTTAAAGAAAATCAGACAATAGCCATAGTTCGTACCTTTCGGAGTTGCGACGAATTATGTCAAAGACAAAACCTTTGGGATCATTGTACATGGCAAAATATGTCATGGAACTCAATGGAGTAGTCAAAACGATCACTTTTTAATAATCGGAACCTTAGTCAAAAGTCGTTCTTACATATCACTCAAAATAAGTCAATTAGGTCAACGTAGAAAGATCTCGGAAATTGGGGGCCCACTTCGGGTCAAGTCGGGGTTGCGTACGTAAAATTACGAACATTAGGCTTTATGGAGCCACCTATGAAGGTCTCAAGGTAATTCGGTTCCATTTGTGAAAGTTATAGATGTTTAAGCTATTTTTCCAACAACATAAAGTATTCAATTCAATTCCATTGAATGAAAAAGGGCCGAATCTAGGCTCGATTTCTAGGAGTAGTAGTCATCCCCGAGGCTCGTATCAAAGCCTATTATGTCTAGGACATGCCAAAAGGATAAAAGGTGAAGCTTACATACCTTATTCGCCTTTTTCGCTTGTCCAAACTCAAGTCCCGATTTCTCCACAATCTACAAATGGTCATAGTTACCAAACATTACTATAGGCTTTTAGGAATGCAATCTTAACTCAACATTTGTCTACGTAAATTGGGCAAGATCACCCCGTAAATACGCCATCCCCGAGAATCCAACTCGACCAAAAATACAACAACAAATCCGAGAATTTAACTCGGCCACAATATCAACAACAATACCAACAACATCAACAATCAATCTGAACACATTCTAACATAAATAGTCTCCCCTTTCTACATAACGCAACAGCCTTCTACTCCAAGTTCACACTTTTCAAACCAATATCAACGTTTTCATATTCGTTTACTAATTCAAGATCATTCAAATACAATTCAAAAGCATTTCACATTACTCTACAAAATATACAAAAGTTCCACCAAAACCATAATCCACCCGAAACCTCCAACCCTCGACATAAATATTTACAACACATTTTTATCTTCCAATTTCCTCAACAACAACAACAATTTGCACCTTAACAACTCCATTCTCATAATTACATAAATTATAATAAAATCACATACTTTCCTACAACAACTTAACAACAAATTTTTATGCCAACTTGAACTATTTTCCCTCCACTTACATCACAAGATCACAACAACACAATTAACATAATAAATAAAATTTGTTCATCTTCTCCATCAACAATACTACACGGCTACACACATACATATACCCACAACACACTAATTTCATACTTTTCATTCACTTCCACACACTACAACATATAAAAACTTCTTCCAAGGCAAAAGGGTAGAATTTTTACCTTTTTCTCCAAATTCTCCACTTGCCACCAAATTGACTTTCTTGCTAAACTAATTGTACCACGTAGAAGAGGGCTTTGAGCTTAGTAGGAATACAAGAAAATTATGATTTTGGATCAAAGTTGAAAGGCTTGGAATTTTTTTTTCTTTCTCCTTGCTTGGCCGAATTTCTCCTTCTTTTTCTTGCTCTCAATTCTTTTTCTTGAATGTTCTTGAATTTTGATGAATAATAGGCCCTTTTGTCTATTTATTACTTGTTCAATTTAATTCCACATGGGCCTTGAAATATATGTAGCATGGCCGGCCACCATAAAATTGGGCCTCTCTTTTTTTTTTTTCAAGCCCAACTTCTTTTGGGTTCACATTTCGTAATTCACGAAACTAATTTTCGGAATTCCAATTTTGCCCTTTGCCTTGCTCGATATTATCATATGTCATTTTGCGAATTTTTCCTTTTTACCCCTAACCTTTCCTAGTATTTCCGCATCAACATTTCCATAAATGACTCATGTAGTTTAAACAGGGTCAAAATATCGCCGTGTTCTTGACTTGTTGCAATTATTTCAAAATATGCATCCATGCAAAATGCGGGATATAACAGGTTTGCAAAGTACCAGGCTAATGTGGATTTAATAATGTCTTGAGGAAGAGTTATGACACTCCTTAGATTGTTAATGAAGTGCTAAATAAATGCTAAGAAGGTTCCATAAGGATTGGAGACCAAACGAAACGACGAGATGAACTTCAAAAAATTGGAGTTATACGACCACTTATACGGTCCGTATAACTTTATACGGTCAGTATAAAATCCGTATAACCCCCAGCAGGAAAGAAAAATCCCTGATGGTGAAATACGGTCACTTATACGGACCGTATAAGGTTCCGTATAACACCCAACGGGCTGAGTATTTTCCAAGTATAAAAATGTGATCCCACTTCTAATTTTTCATTCTTTCCGCTTCACCACTTCTCTCCAACTCTCTAGAATATTCCACACACTTCATCTACAAGAATTTAAGGGAAATCAAAGATCAACTTCATAAATCCAAGGAAATCAAGTGTAAAGCTCTAGGGTTGCTTGGGGTCAAGAAATCTCTTGGAATTTAAGCTAGGGTTTTCTTCAAGTGAACCATTTCTATCCAAAACCCGTTCCTACACAATCAAAGGTTAGTTTTATGATCATTTCATGTTATTAAGAGTACTTAATGGTTGAAAGATTAGGATTATGAAAGAAAGTAGAAAATGGGTTACAAATATGAGGATAGTGGTATTCTTGAGTAGTAGTTTGACATGAATCATGATTCTTGACATGTTATGAGTATAATCTTGTTATAAATGGTATTAAGAATGTTGGAGAAGCATTACATGTGGATGAATACGATGTTGGGTGATAACCATGGTTATGGATGACTTTGAGAGGGAATTGTGAGAATTGAATAATGTCGAACTTGACAAAGTTATTGACTATGATGCTATGAATGTTGTTATTGATGTTGGGAGTTGTTATAGCATATGGATGAAGTTGTACAAACAAAGGAGGTGTTGTCCAATTTTTGTAAGCTTTAGCTTAAGCTTAAGCTTAAGTATGTTTCGATTATCTAATTCTAGTACGAATTCTCTTGAATATAGAATCGTAAACATTGGAGGAAAGCGCTTAAATTGATAAAGTTAGAGCGACATCAAGGTATGTAAGGCTAGTCCCTTCTTTTCTAAGGCATGATTCCTATGACATGATTTCCTTTATCTTTCCATGACCTTCTTACATTCCGGAAACTATGAGTCTATATTCATAAAGAGCTTCTCATGAGATAAAGATAAGAGATATGTTACAAATATGATAGTGATGATAATGAGTCTTAGTCTAAAGATTCTAAAGCTCATGATATGATATTTCTACGAAGCTAATGATCCTTATACGATCCTTTGATGTGGCTCATTGTTGTTACACTCACCGTACAATACTAGTTCCTTCGAGGTGAGGCAGGATGCTCATGACTACGCCATAATGGAAATCGAGGGTTCTCGACCTTGCATCACCCCGATAGATTTATAGTTATCTTTAAGTTCTTATGCATGCATTATGATAAGTATATGATAATGAGATTACACTGTGCCTATATGGCCGGGCAGACATCGCTAAGGCAGGCAGCGTATACACCATGTCTAGATGGCATAGGCAGACACCACTAGTGGGCGGCATAAGATGGTTACACCGGATGCGGGAGGCCTGGACGCGGGCTAATGATGATCACACCATACTTATATGGTCGGGCAGCTTATTTGTGTACATACTTGATATGATGTTAGTTATGATGTAAGTCAGCATGCATTATTCTGTCTCAAGTGACATTCACTTACAGGTTGTTCCTTACTTGATGTTTCCTTATCTCTTCGATATGTTATTATTGTTCATGCCTTACATACTCAGTACAATGTTCGTACTGATGTCCTTTCTTTTTGGACGATTTGTTCATGCCCACAGGTAGACAGGGAGGTGGCCGAGACCCTTAGGAGCTACTCAGCAGATTTACAGGAGCACCCCACTCTTTCGGAGGTGCCATTTTTGAGATATTATTTTGTGTATAAATTTGGGCACGGTGGGGTCCCGTCCCGTCCTTATGTCTTGGTACCCTAGTAGAGGCTCGTAGATGAGTATGTGTGGGTGGTAGATGTTCCATGATGAATACATTATACATTTGTATATCATTTTTGCAACTGTGAGGGCTTATGTATATTTATGTATTGACTTGGAGAGTATATGTGTTCAGGTTGAGTATGACAATTAGCATTATGAGTGGTGCTCGGTAGTCAGCTCCGGGTACCCATCATGGCCCCCTAGTCGGGTCGTGACACATGCTATCACACAACACGCGTAATTCATTTACTTAATCAGATAAAAGGGGAGGGATTATGTAAAGACCGGCATATATGACCTTAATACTCATGCAAAAACAGTGAGATAGAGTTACTGGTAGACTACTTAGAAATACCATCATTTAACCATTTTAGAGCATGACTAGGGATTCAAACAAGAGTAAAATAGTCTACCTACTTGCATACAAAAGATGTATTGGTATAAAATAGGGCAAAATAGACATGATAGAATCAGACATTATGATAGCTGGGGCATTGGCTAATGTTAAGCAACACACAAACACATGCAGGACTCAAGACAACTTAAGAGATTTCTTCATACTAACATGGATACATTTTTGGCATTTTCAAACAAATAGGGCAAGTGTGATCAGTTCAGTAGCATGTGAGACAAACAAGGATAGTTACACAACCAACTCAAAGGCAAACCTTGAGTCTAAATTACTCATTTTAGCCAAAACTAAACATATAGGAGCCTCATTAATTCACTTAAAACATGGTGAAGGGTGACACTACAAGAAAAGGGTCACACACAGTCAAGAAGGGCTCTCAAATAGGTTGACAAGTTAATTATCTTGCATGCCACTATTAGTAAATAAATCAAAACTAATTAGGAGGGTAAACTGGTGAAAAGAACTCAGCAAGACAAGAAGTTTCAGCATTTTTTGAATCTTCAACTAATCAGCTAAGTTCCAAACTCTATATGACACAAAATGTTTCCCCTTTTTGTTCATCACATTTTTGACAATTTTGAACTAACTCATATAGATTTATGTATAGGCAAATAGGTATTCAAGGCAAATCTGTCTAACACTACTCATTTGGATCACATAAAGTACATGAACATGTCTCAAACATATATGTGAGTTCCCAAGGACAAAACTGACACTTTGTTGTTACTACCTATGTGAATTAAAAAAAAACATATGGAAAACCAAACATCATGTTAACCCCTCATATTGTAATCTTTGCCAAATCAATGGTTGACAGTACGCACACCCATCATATTAAATGTAAGTTGAAACTGTTCATCTAAGTCATAATCATCAAACTAAATAAAGTAGCAAGTAGTTATCCAACTATCATTAATCAGGAGTTGTATAATAGTAAACATCATAAGTATTTTCACTAATCCCTCATCATAATATATCTAACAGATACTAGGCAATACATATGACTAATCATAACATTAATAGGCAGGAATATCCCTAAAATTAACTAAAACAAGCTTAATAAAGCATCATGCTTAAGCAAATAATAAGTAAACTATGAACTCAAACTAAATGATCATACACTTAACCTAGCTAAACTAATTAAAACTATATTAACATACATGATGAATCAACATAAGCTAAACTTAAACATACACAATTAATTAATCACTAACGAAACTAAAACTAATTAACATATTAACATAAGCCACACACATAAACACATAGCAGACAACTCAAAATGCTAAAAAAATAAATAAAAGGAAGGAAAATTACCTCTTCTTGGCGTAGCTTTGATCGAGAATGAAATTGAAGCCTTAATGCTCCTCACCCGAATTCAGCGACAAAGAAAAAAAAACTTTTAGACTAAAAATTTTAATTAGCTAAAGGTTTCATCTTAGAGCTAAAACCTAATTAAATTAGAACTATCTTTTACTCTATTTCAAAAATACTTGTGTAAAATTTGAAATCTGAGACTTGTGTGTGTATATTTATGAATGGGTGTCAAAACAATGATATATGGGGTTCTTTACGTAGAACCTTAAATCTGAAGACCTTTGCCCTAATTTTTGATGTGGGACTTTGCAAAATTTGCAAGGGATTCATCTTGAATCCCGCCTAAACCTCCTCAACCAATCTAATTTGATCATTCGAAATCACATACAAACAATTCCCTTTAAGATTTTTGTTCATTTGACCGTAGAAATGCAGAAAAAGTAAAGCAAAAAGAGTGTTACACCTCGTTTGATTGAGCAACGATGAAAAGAAGAGGCAAACATTTTTCCTCAATTGGTGATACCAGACATAAGAAAAAGCAACGTACTTTGCAAATTTGCTAATTTTGACATGATGAGACAGACAGAGAAAGGAAATCGATGAGGCGGCGTGTCACGACCCAACAGGAGGCCATAACGGGCACCGTAGCTAACCCACCGGGCACCTCTCATCATACATTCATATTTGTATCTAGGTGAGCTACATGGCTTATCAACAAACTCTATGCCTCAATAATACCATTTCCAATAGCTAAAACACTTTTTTATATATCAACATCAACAACTACGCCCCTATACATATATACAAGCCGACGAGGCTTAACAAAATAATATACCAAGAGTATGAGCCAACAAGGCAAAAGACATCCACTATATACGACTGTCTACGAGCCTCTAAGAAAAGTATGAAACATCATCATAAGGACGGGACAGGGCCCTGCCATGCCCATATATACAAAAAAGAATAGTACCCACAGCTGCAACTCCGAATCAAATGGAGCTCCTCTAACCAATCTCTGGATAAGCAGCCTAAGGATCAAGTCTATATCCCTGTCCACCTGCGGGCATGACGCTGTGTGCACAAACAAAAGGACGTCAGTACTAATAATGTTCTGAGTATGTAAAGCATAATCAATAGCATAATGAAAGTATGAGAAATAATATAAGATAGAAAAGTCATGGGAGGACAGAGATATTTATACCTCTAGCGACGTTCATCATATTTAGTTAGCCTCTTCCTAATGGGAACCTTCCATTTCTAATGCTTATTTAAATAGTAGTACATACCCGACCATAGAGGTTCGGTGTCTCACATACCCGGCCATGACAAGACTTACTGTTATACATACCTGGCCCTACTGAGGCTCAGTGTTATTTGTACCCAACTGCAGTGATGCGCGCGTGATAGATATCATACCCGGCCATATAAGCTCGGGGGTCTTAATAGTCATACTTATATATTTCTAGGTATATACATATCCTCAACATCATCACCATCATCGTTAGTGTCATTATATCCTTCCTTAGAAGATCAACTATCACAGGATGAGACCAACAGTATCGTGAGAATATCAAAAATCATAAGCTTCGGTGATTCTAGGAGTGAAGTCATCTTGGAAGACATCATGAAATTCACATGAGGGAATACAACGTTGGGATCATGCCTTACGAAAGAAGGGTTGGCCTTATATACCTCATTGTCTTCTTAACTACTTAACGTTCACCGCCCAAGCTTGAGAAATCTACATTTAAAAGGATTCATACCATGATTAAGTCTTAAAGACACTCTTGAATTAAAACTAGAGCAATTCATGAGCTAACGAAAATTGGGAAGAATTTTCCCTATTTTATCGACTTCTACCATATTGTGAAACAACTTCCAAACAACTATAACAACATCCACAATATCATAATCAAGTGGTCATATTCCATTAAGTCTCAAAATTCATACTCGTGTTCAACTTATAATAACAACTTCACACCAACCCTTTGCACATTTTCATACAATGCTTCCTCATCACAATTATTACCTTTCATAACAAGATTATATCCATATCATACTAATAATCGTGACCCAAGTTAGCTTACTAGTCAAAAACATCATAAAAACTACATTTAGACCTCATTTTCTACTTTCTCCTTCTATCCAAGTTGTTCAACAACTAAGCATTCTTGATAACATGAAATAAGCATGAAAACTAACCTTTTATCTCACAAGAATGAGCTTTGGAGCAAGCTATCAACTTATATGGAAACCCTAGCTTCACTACCCAAAGAATTCTTGAAGTCTACCAACCCTAGCAAGACTTCTAACACATGGATATCTTGATTCTTGCCTCTTGGTATTTAATCACTCTTGGATTTGTGTTGATGAGGTGTGTGGAATATTCTAGAGCTCTCAAAAGTTGTGGAGAAGATGAGAAATGAAAAATAGAACTTGGGTCATCTATTTAAAACAAGAAAATAAAGCTGCCCGTCGGGATTTATACGGAAACTTATACGGTCCGTATAATATACGGTCCGTATAAGTGACCGTATAATATCACCAGTGATGACCCTTCACTGTAACTGTTATACGGACCCTTATATGGACCGTATAAAGTTATACGGACCGTATAAGTGGTCGTATAACTCGCCTTTTCCAAAATCTTTTTCGTTGATTCGTTTGACCTCCAATCCTTGTGGAACCTTCTTGGAACTTATATAACACTTCATTAACCATATAATAAGCCCTATAGCAGCCCCTCAAGACATCGTTAATGTCACGACCCGACTAGGGGCCATGACAGGTACCCGGAGCTAACTACCGAGCACCACTCATTCTATTACTCATCGTACTCATCCTGCGTTCATTCATTAATCTCATGCTCATAATCATAGGAAATCCATTTTCATTTTGAAACATATTTACCTTTATATACATAAACCCTTCGGCTATCAAAATGATATACATACAATAAGGACATCGTGAGACCATACTACCCATACATACGTATCTACGAGCCTCTACTAGAGTACTAGACATATGGAAGGGACAGGACCCCGTCGTGCCCAAAATATATATATATATACACAAAATAATAAGCAATGGCACCTCCAGAACAATGGAGTGCTCTCAAAGTCTGCTGATAGCTCCTATGAATCTGGATCACCTCCCTGTCTACCTGTGGGCATGAACACAGCGTCCAAAGAAAAGGATGTCAGTACGAGCATTGAACTGAGTATGTAAGGTATGAACAACAA
This sequence comes from Lycium ferocissimum, assembly GCF_029784015.1. Lineage (NCBI taxonomy): Eukaryota > Viridiplantae > Streptophyta > Magnoliopsida > Solanales > Solanaceae > Lycium > Lycium ferocissimum. Next base: position 14,479 of record NW_026726070.1, read on the forward strand.
CAATACATCAATGAAATAAGGAGACATCAAGTGAAGGACAACCTATAATTAATGTCAATTTTGATAGAAATAAAGCATGCTAACTCACTTCATAAATATCGTCATGTCATGTATGCATATCTATATAAGCTGCCCGACCATATAGGTATGGTGTGATAATCATTAGCCTGCGTCCAGGCCTCCCGCGTCCGGGGTAACCATCTCATGCCGCCCACTAGTGGTGTCTGCCCATGCCATCTAGATATGGTGTATACGCTGCCCGCTTAGCGATGTCTGCCCGGCCATATAGGCGCGGTGTAATATCATCATCTTGTACTCATCATAATGCATGCATAGAAACTCAAAGACAACTATACTTTATCGGGGTGACATAAGGTCGTGAACCCCCGATTCCATTATGGAGCATTCATAAGCATTCTGCCTCACCTTGAAGGAATTGGCACATAAGGTGAGTGTATACAATAAACAACATCAATGGATCATAGTTAGAATCTTTAGGCTTAACTTATCATCATCACTATCATGCTCATAACATCTCCCGTTTCTCTATCTCATGTGAAGCTCTTTACAATCATAGACTCATAATTTTCGGGATGTAAGAAAGTCATGGGAAAATAGGAGAATTCATGCCATAAGGGTCATGCCTTAGATGGAAGGGACTAGCCTTACATACCTTTTTCGTTTAGCTATTCTATTGCTTGATCGTTCTCCTTCAATGCTCACGTTTCTACCTTCAAGAGAGTTCGTACTAACATTAGCTAATCGGTCATATGAACATACTCAACTAAAGCTAGAGAAAATTGGGCAGCATTCCATATCATATATCAACTCCCAAACATCTGTAATAACATTCACAACATCATAAGCTACAATCTTCATACACCTATATTATCCACATTTCCCAATTTAACTTCAATTCGTCCATAATCGTGGTCATAGTACACTATTACGTTCTCTCATATATAATGGTTATCTCATGTCCTTAATATCATTTATACATATTCATAATCACAACATATCGAAGAATGTGACTCATTCCAAATACTCGAAAATGCCACTATTCTTGTATTCATGATCATTTTCTATCCCTTCACAATCCAAGTCTTTCAACCTCCCAATACTTTAAGCAACATGGAATGATCATAAAACTTACCTTAGATAGTGTGAATAGAGCCTTAAGTGAAAATACTTTACTTGAGCCAAAACCCTAGTTCCACTTCCAATGAGATTTCTTGTGTTGGATGAACCCTAACGAGTTTCTTACCCTTGATTCTCTTGGTTTGATGAAGTTGATCATGAATTTCTCTTGAGTTTTTATGGAAGAAGTGTGTGGAACTCTCTATAAGCCTTGAGAGAGATGGAGAAGTGTGGAAAATGAAAATAATAAGGTGGGAACATCACTTTATAATTGAACTTAATTCAGTCCGTCGAGACTTCCGCGGACACTTCTACGGTCCGTACATCATATACGGTCCGTATAAGTGACCATAATTCACCATCAGAGAAATAACATTTCTGTTAGGTGCTATACAGACCCTTATAATGACCGTATAATGTTATACGGACCGTATAAGAGGTCGTATAACCCCATTTTCCTGAAATGATTTCTGTCGTTTCGTTTCATTGCCAATCCTTATGGAACCTTCTTGACACATGTTTAACACTTCATTGAAAATCTAAGGGACGTTATAACTCTTCTCCAAGACATCATTAAGTCATCATTAACTTGTTACTCGTAAATCTTTTCCGATACATAACGTATACCTTGCCTTTCTTGGCAACTTTCTTCTCTTGCCTCGAATGTCTTTGAAATCTCAATTAGGATAAACATCATATACTTCGTGCCCTTCGTTGGTCTATTCACTGTGCATCAACATGAAATTTTTTGAGGTGTAGCATTCTCCCCTCCCCCCCCCCCTCCTTTAAGAGCATTCGTCCTCGAATGTTGAGTTCTCGGGAATTCTACAAAAATTTTGTCAGAGTTTTCCCTGTAATATGGCGCTACCATCCTGTCATAACAGCCTATAATAACAATGCCTCATAGGGCCACAACATAACAGCAATAAAGTTTGGCCACACATGACCCATATGCATAAAAAGAGAACATACATACCTCACAATCTTGATGTTTCATCTTAGAGCTCTTCTGGGGGATGAAATAGGCGCGGGTACTTGGACTTCATATTTTCTTCTGCTTCTTAAGTCATTTCTTCTCAGTTGTTATTTCTCCATAAGACCGAAAATTTGGTAAGCTACTTCTTTGTTTCTAAGTCTCCGTCTTTTTTTGTCTAATATGGCAATGGGTACTTCTTCATAGACTAGCTTTTCCGTCACTTGGATATCATCTACCGGCACGATCCTAGTAGGATCTCCAACACACTTGCAGAGCATTAAGACATGGAAAATCGGATGGACTGATTCAAGTTCCGAGGTTAAGTCCAATTCAAAGGCTACTTGGCCCACCTTGCGGACAATCTTATAAGGTCCTATATATTGAGGACTCGACTTCCATTTCTTACCAAACCTCATTACTCCTTTCATTGGCGACACCTCTAGGAATACCCATTCATTAACTTAAAATTCTAAGTCTCGCCGCCGGTTGGCCGCATAAGATTTCTGGCAACTTTGGGCTGTCACCAACAGATCTCGGATGACTTTGACCTTTTCACTGATTGTTGAATCAACTAAGAGCCTATTAGCTGCACTTCTCCTACTTCAAACCACCCAATTGGGGATCTACACTTCCTTCCATATAAAGCATCATACGGAGCCATTTGGGTACTGGAATGATAACTATTGTCGTATGCAAACTCAATAAGGGGTAAGTGATCATCCCAACTACCTCCAAAATCTAGTACACATGCTCTTAGCATATCCTCCAAAGTTTGAATAGCACGTTCGGCTTGCCCATCAGTTTGTGGATGAAATGTCGTGCTAAGCCTTACTTGAGTACCCAAACCTTCTTGAAAGATTTTCAGAACTTAGCTGTAAATTGTGCTCCTCTATCTGTGATAATAGACATCGGAATACCGTGAAGTCGCACTATCTCCTTAAGATATAACCTTGCATAATCTTCTGCTGAGTATATGGTTTTGGCAGGAATTTCTGTAGATAAAGTGACGATTTGGAATTGGGCTCTTTAATGCTTATGGCTAATGTTGGGTGTCCAATGACATTATTGTAGATCGCGAGAAGCTGAGACGTAAGTTTGGATTAGTTCAGAGGAATGCCAAGGTATGTAAAGCTCACCTTTCTTTCTTTGGCATGTCTTAGATAAAGTAGGCTATGATATGATCCCCGAGGTAACTCCACTCCCACGATCCGAGCATGTCTGTGGTTCTCATTTGCTTCTTGATCTCCGTATTCATAATGTAGTCAAATTATGATTCTTATGCCCTTTGTATGATCAAATATGAATGAGCATAACGGATTATGTTCGAAAAAGGGTCTGTAACTACGAACAACCGTAACTTTCACCAAAAGGCTCGGATCGCCTCGATAAGCTCGTAGAAGGTTCTGTAGTGTGTTAGGACTATAATGTTCATAGGCGGGCTCGGATTGGGTTGACGCCCTCCGTGGGTCCCGCGACTCTCCCTTGTAAAGTTCTGACGGCCTTTGGGAAAAGAACTTAAAAATGACTATCACCCCGGGTATGATCACTTACTTAACTGTTAAGTCTGTAATGAGGATGTGTATGCATATGATTTTGATACGTAACTACGATGGCTAAAATTCTATTTAAATGTGTTCCCGAGAAATATTCGGAAGAATCTGGATTTGACCATGGCAAGTGGCTTGGTTTTTAAATAATAATCTGTTTGGATTGTTTTATGGAATCTGTGTAAATGTACGAAATGAGAATTTGTATGCATATGACTTGGATACGTAGCTATGATTGATAGAGTTTTATTTGATATGTTTCGAGTAATATCCGAAGAGATTTGATTTGACTAATGCCATTGGCTTGGAAAATGATGACTTGTTTGATTATTCTGTTAAGTCTGTATAAATGTTGTGAGTTGCATATAGATCCCACGATTCTGCTCGTGCATATTATTGTTACTTCCTTCGCCGAGTCCCGGGCCGGTTACTATCGTGCGCACAATCCGAAGTATGATGAGCTTCCGAAGTATGATGAGCGCCTAATATGATATGATATGTTACCGAAGTATGATGAGTTTCTGATATTATGGTGTTATGATGTGTCCGGTACGCCGAGCCCCTCTTGGCCGGTACCGTGGTTATATGATATGATGTGATGATGTGTGGCGGAGATGCAAGAGATATGAAACTTTCGAAGTATGATGAGTTGTGGCGCCCAAGGCAGGAGGGGGGCGACCACGTTCCGTCCGCCGGGTCCATTATGGATCGCATAGGGTATGATATGATAATCTGATGATCTGATGACATGTTGACTTGATAATGTGATGATCTGATAATATAATGAGTCCGTTCTGATGATATGATAATCTGATGCTATGATAATCTGATGACGTGATAATTTGACAATACGATAATACGATGATTCTGCTTAATGTGATAATTTGATAATCTGATAACTCTGTTTAATCTGATGATATGATAATATGACGATTCTGTTTAACCGATGGTATGACAATATGATGATTCGTTTAAGGTAATGATATGTTATATATACGTGTTCGAAACATGATCGTTGGTTTCGCTTAGTCGGTGGTGGGGCAAACCCAATGGTGGGGCAAACCCAGTGGCGAGGCACATTCCGCACTGGTTTAGGCGAATCCCACATTGGTTTAGGCGAATCCCACATTGGTTTAGGCGAATCCCACATCGGTTAACGTCAGCTACTATGATATGATCTATTTTATATATATGAGACAGAAATGTTCTTTTTAAGGAAAGAAAGCTAAGCATTTTGGGTATTATATTTGTCTCCTGTACTTCGTATGTATGAATTGTATTTCAGACGCACGCACTTTGGTATTTTGGCTACTATGTTCACTTTCGGTATTCCTTACTCTGGTTATGATCTTGTTTTCTGTGTTCCCTACTTTACATACTCAGTACATATTCCGTACTGACCCCCTTTCTTCGGGGGCTGCGTTTCATGCCGCGCAGGTACACCCAGGTGAGCTGAAGATATTAGCAGAAGATGTTCCAGCGGGATTGGCGAGCTCCACTTTCTCCGGAGTGCAGCCGAGTCAATATATATATGTGTTATGGTATCTGATTATGTTAGAGACTTTGCAGACAGTGTCATGTGTATAGTATGTCGGTCTGTAAGCGGCTCCATAAGCCGATGTATTGTTATATATTATATTACAGATTTCGTACGATTACAGATGCTGTTGTTATAAGAAGGTGAAAAACACAAGTGTTTTCCGAAAAAGTTCTATTATGTACTTATGCTATGATTAAGGGCCCAGTCTGATTATGAGTGCTACGAAGGTCAGCGGGTTCGCTCGGCCCTAAGTAAGGGTCGGGTGCCCATCACACCCTACCGGATTAAGGGTGTGACAAATTGGTATCAGAGCGGTTCGTCCTAGGGGTTGTCTGCAAAGTCGTGTCCAGTAGAGTCCTGTTTATGGTGTGAAGCCGGCCACATTTATAAACAGGAGGCTACGGGGCATATAGGATGGTTACTCTTCTTTCATCTCATAGATCGTGCCCTAGAGCCAAGCTATAGGAAATGAGATTTCCGGTACTAACTTTTGATTTCAGGAGAAGGGCAGCGACAGAAGAAAATGATTAGCGATGTTGGAAACTACAAGGCATGCAGGTAAGCCAAGGTATGAACGATATATGTCAAGTAAGGTATTGGCATACGATTGAAATGCAAAGTTGAAAACTGAAAAGGAAGGTAAGTAAGAAAGTGTGACACGTGTAGCCGTGTTGAGCATATGAGGTAAATCTAATATTTTCGGACTTTTATGAATATTGAGAGCCCTGTGTGGCTATGATACGATACAATACGATATGATATGTATATATGATGATGGCCACTGTGAGGCTTTGTTGGTATTTCTGCGTGCGGTGTTTTGGAATAGTAAGAAATACGGAGGGAAACTCGCCGAAATTTTTTCGGAAATAATACGAGAGTAAGATGTAAGTCTGGAATATGTTTTGAAAGAGTCGTGTTAATAGTAACGATGGGAGTCGACTGAGCTACGAGTGTGGCTGCCCTCTAGGAATAAGTTAACCAAGGAGTTGGTGATAATAGTAAATAGGAGGCCGATGAGGATATGGCAATAAGGAATTTGGAATGGATTGGTGATGTTAAGAGATGACTTGTGACGTTAAGAGATGACCTTGAAAGGACTGGTAAGTTTGGATAAAGTGACATGATTAAGATAAGGGTACGGAGGAAAAAGAATTGTGACGAATAGGAATGTATTAATAAGACAGCTGCCGGGATGTGTCGTGAGGGCGTTTTGGGAATATGTTAAGATTCCGACTTACTCAATATTATGTGTAGAAGGTCGTGCGGTGAGGTAGACGCAGTCAGGAAAGCGTTAAAGCGTCGTATTCCATCAAAGTTCCAAAGTTAAGCGTGCTTGGCGTGAGAGCAATTCCGGGATGGGTGACCCTCGGGAAGTTTTCGAAAATCTTACAAATTCAGACGGAAGAGGCAAATGAGAAGTTAAGTTGATCTAAGGAAAATTAGAATCTGCGGAGCGGGCAGAAACCATAAAAGGTCGCGTAGGACGGGGCGAATAAGGACGGTGAAAAGAAGAAGTTAATGGAAGAAAGGAATAAGAAGAAGGCGAGGCAACACTGTAGTAATAGGTATGACGTGTATAGCTGAGGACACGGGTATTATAAGTGACGAGACTGTGAGAGGCCAAGTTATAGGAAGATAAGAAGCAAGGTAGAATGAATGCTAGGGATGACTGGTATGATACGGATAAACGTGGGTGAATAGAGTACGCTTTGAAAGTGAGAAAAGGATTATGTAAAAGTAGTGTGTTCCGAGTAACACAAAGGTAGCACAAGATTCTTCGTGGGCAAAATAAGAGGTAGGCGTAAACAGGAGAATTGATAAGGGAATATCAAGGAAAGCACCCGAGATAGGTTGAGATAAGGAGGATATTTTAAGAGGACCTTGGATACTTACCGTCGGAATAAAAGTGCTGTCCAATTGAGATTGGAACTAAGGACATGAGGCGAAGTATAAACGGATAATGGTATAAGTACACCCCTAAAGGGGGGAAGCAGGTGAGAGAAAGGTAAGGATGAGATAGAGACAGTTGATACGGTAATATGTTTAATATGGATGCTTAGGCTACAAATGAGACCCCCCCCCCTTATGGAAACAAGTTAGTAAGGTCGGAAAACCGACAATAAGTGGATGAAAGTCAGGATAATGTTTAAGGTAGTGTGAGAAGTTTTGCACAGACTTTGAATGACACGACGCCAGAAAGTGGACGTGTATGAAGAAAAAGAGTATGACAAGAGAATGGCATTGGATAACTTAAGGGATAGTATGAAGGATGGCAATAGCTATGAAAAGGGAGCTCCCCCGAGGTGCTTATGAGTCCCCCGTAAGGCTAGTTGAACATTCGAGGACGAATGTTCTAAAGGGGGGAAGGATGTTATATTCCGCATTTCGTGCAATGGGATATTCCGAGTCAATTGTGGAAAGTTAACGACAGGGCTATTTTCCAACTTTGTTTTAAGGTATAAGTCGTTTATGATTTTATTGGATGGAAATATTAAAGAAAGTTTGGGGTTAAAAATGAATTTTGGAAAGTTAAAAGTTCATGAAATTAAAGGCCAAGGTGGAGTGGGCCATAGGGCCACATGTGTTTATTATTTATGGAAGCATAGGATGATAATTAAATCATCTTTATCATTTTCACTTAAGGAAATTTCTAGAAAATTAGAGAAAAAGGGAGAAAGAAAAAAAGAAGGGAAAAACAAGAGTGCACATGATTGTCACATATATATATATATATATATATATATATATATATATATATATATATATATATATATATATGTACAAGTGATGAAGACATGAGACTTATTCATTATTTTGTAAAGCCAAGAGAATTCAAGAAAGATGGAGAGAGAGAGAGAGAGAAGGGAGAGTTCGGCCATGGTGGCCGAACAAGGTGCCCATGGAAGCTTGGTCAAGAGAATTATTTTCTTCATGCTTTCCCATTAATTGGAAGGTCCTCGTTAACGTGGAATGGTTGTTGAAGCAAGCAAATCGTTCATGGTTGCCATGGATAGTCCTAGCCGTGAGTTGGAAGCAAGTGGAAGAGGTAAGGTTCTATCCTTTCTTGCATGTATTATGGACGTTGGAGTGTGTTGTAATGTGTTGAAATGGATAAAATTCATGAAGTTGTGTGTGATTGGTGTGGTGGCCGAATGGTGGTTGTTTGGTGTGGAAGAGATGAACAAATTTTATTTAATAGCATGCTTGTTGTCGTTGTGAATTTCATAATGAAAAATGAAGGTTTAATGATTCATGTTGAAGTTGTAGTGTTGCGGGCTGTTTTGGAAAATTAATATGATTTTAATATAGTTTCTTGGATTTATGGAAATAATGTTGTAAATGTGTGGATTATGAGTGCCATTGATGAATTTGGAAGGAAGAAATGTATTGTCGTTGTTCCTATGGAAATTGGTGATTTCGGGTCCAATGGTGTGTTGGGTGGATTATTTTGAATATTGTATAAGTTGCTTGGAATGTTCTTAAATCGTGTTTGAATGGTCTCGGGTTAATACTTGAACGTATGATCAATGAAGTTGGCTTGATTGTATGCGGTTTATTTGAATGTAAATGGGATGTGGATGAACTATGTAAAGAAGAATTGCTAATGGTAGAATGCGTTTGAAATTATTTATCGAAGTTGTTGGAATGATTGTTGGTTTGGTTGTTGTGATTTGGCCGAGTTAAATTCTCGGGGATGTTGGATTTATAGGGGAGATCTTTGCCGAAATTTCGTAGATAAAGTGACGATTTGGAATTGGGCTCTTTAATGCTTATGGCTAATGTTGGGTGTCCAATGACATTATTGTAGATCGCGAGAAATTTGAGACGTAAGTTTGGATTAGTTCGAGAGGAAGGCCAAGGTATGTAAAGCTCACCTTTCTTTCTTTGGCATGTCTTAGATAAAGTAGGCTATGATATGATCCCCGAGGTAACTCCACTCCTACGATCCGAGCATGTCTCCGTGGTTTTCATTTGCTTCTTGATCTCCGTATTCATAATGTAGTCAAATTATGATTCTTATGCCCTTTGTATGATCAAATATGAATGTGCATAACGGATTATGTTCGAAAAAGGGGCTGTAACTACGAACAACCGTAACTTTCACCAAAAGGCTCGGATCGCCTCGATAAGCTCGTAGAAGGTTCTGTAGTGTGTTAGGACTATAATGTTCATAGGCGGGCTCGGATTGGGTTGACGCCCGTCCGTGGGTCCCGCGACTCTCCCTTGTAAAGTTCTGACGGCCTTTGGGAAAAGAACTTAAAAATGACTATCACCCCGGGTATGATCACTTACTTAACTGTTAAGTCTGTAACGAGGATGTGTATGTATATGACTTTGATACGTAACTACGATGGCTAAAATTCTGTTTAAATGTGTTCCCGAGAAATATTCGGAAGAATCTGGATTTTGACCATGACTAGTGGCTTGGTTTTTAAATAATAATCTGTTTGGATTGTTTTATGGAATCTGTGTAAATGTACGAAATGAGAATTTGTATGCATATGACTTGGATACGTAGCTATGATTGATAGAGTTTTATTTGATATGTTTCCGAGTAATATCCGGAAGAGATTTGATTTGACTAATGCCATTGGCTTGGAAAATGATGACTTGTTTGATTATTCTGTTAAGTCTGTACAAATGTTGTGAATGCATATAGATCCCACGATTCTGCTCGTGCATATTATTATTACTTCCTTCGTCGAGTCCCGGGCCGGTTATTATCATGCGCACAATTCGAAGTATGATGAGCTTTCGAAGTATGATGAGCGCCTAATATGATATGATATGTTACCGAAGTATGATGAGTTTCTGATATTATGGTGTTATGATGTGTCCGGTACGCCGAGCCCCTCTTGGCCGGGTACCGTGGTTATATGATATGATGTGATGATGTGTGACGGAGATGCAGGAGATATGAAACTTCCGAAGTATGATGAGTTGTGGCGCCCAAGGCAGGAGGGGCGACCACGTTCCGTCCGCCGGGTCCATTATGGATCGCATAGGGTATGATATGATAATGTGATGATCTGATAATATAATGAGTCCGTTCTGATGATATGATAATCTGATGCTATGATAATCTGATGACGTGATAATTTGACAATACGATAATACCGCCGAGTCAGATTATTATGTTATGGTTTCATGTTCTGTGTTAGAGACTTTGCAGACAGTGTCATGGGTATAAGATGTCGGTTATGTAAGCGGCTATGTAAGCCGATGTACTATTATTACGCATTGTATTATATTAAACTATGTTACAGATTTTATTCGATTCGAAAAAAGAAAGTGTAAAGCATGTTCGTTTTCCGAAGATTTTCCATTATGTAGTTATGATCTGGTTAAGGGCCCAATATGAATATGAATGTTACGATAGTCAGAGGGTTCGCTCGACCCTAAGTAAGGGTCGGGTGCCCATCACACCCTATCGGGTTAAGGGTGTGACAAAAATGAGCTGCTTTTGTAAGTCTGTCCACGATCACCTATATGGAGTCATATCTACCTCGGGAACGAGGGAACCCCACAACAAAGTCCATGTTGATCACTTTCCATTTCCAAGTAGGGACTTCCATTACTTGCAGTAATCCTCCTGGCTTTTGATGTTTAATTTTCACCTGTTGACAGTTTGGACATTGAGCTACAAATTCTGCTATGTCTTTCTTCATTCCATCCCACCAATACATTAACTTTAGATCATGATACATCTTCGTTGCACCTGGATGAATAGAATATCGAGAATAATGAGCTTCTTCTAGAATTCGACGACGTAGTTCCGCAACATTCGGAACACATAGCCTATCTCGGTATCTAAGAACTCCATCTATAGAAGTTTCAAATGGAGACTTCTTTTTTTCATGAAATGTGTCCCTATAGTGGCTCAACTGAGGATCTGCATATTGACGCTCTTTCACCTCCATGTCCAAGGATGAAACAGTTGGATTATTGATATCAATTCCTGCACTGCCTGAATCAATTAGACGAACTCCAAGGTTAGCTAGCTTCTAAAGCTCCCGAATTAATCCCTTCTTCTCCGGAGGAGCCTCACATAGGCTACCCATTGATCTGCGGCTAAGTGCATCAGCTACTACATCTGCCTTTCCGGGGTGGTATAAAATACTGACATCGTAATCTTTCAGTAGCTCTAACCACCGTCTCTATCGTAGATTCAACTCCTTCTGCTTGAAAATGTACTGAAGACTCTTGTGATCTGTGTAAATATCAATGTGAACATCGTACAAGTAATGTCTCCACATTTTTAGTGCATGAATAACTGCAGCCAATTCAAGATCATGAGTTGGGTAGTTCTTCTCATGTTTCTGCAGCTGCCTTGAAGCATAAGCAATGACTTTACCGTGCTACATCAATACACATCCTAACCCAACACCAGAGCCATCACAATACACAACATAACCATCTGGCCCTTCTGGACGTGTTAAGATTGAGGCTGAAGTCAGTCTATCCTTCAATTCTTGGAAAACTGTGTTCACAAGCATCAGTCTATTGAAATTTCGCTGGCTTCTGAGTTAGCTTCGTTAATGGTGCTGAGATGGAGGAAAATCCTTCCACAAATATTCTATAATAACCTACCAATCCCAGAAAACTACGGACTTCCGTGGGCGTTGTAGGCCTTGGCCAAGTCTTCACAGCCTTAATTTTCTGAGTATCAACTCGAATGCCATCAGCTGAAATAACATAGCCCAGAAAAGTCACGCGTAATTTAACCAAAACTCGCATTTTGAAAATTTTGCATACAATTCTCGAGTTAGAAGAATTCCAAGAACAATACGTAGATGGTCTGCGTGTTACGATTCTGTCCGAGAGTATACCAGAATATCATCAATGAACACTATTACGAATAGATCCAACAGAGGCCTAAATACATTATTCATCAGATTCATGAACACTGCCGGAGCATTAGTTAACCCAAATGACATCACCCGAAATTCATAATGGCTATATCTCGTTCGGAAGGTAGTTTTAGGAATATCTTCCTCTTTAACTCTCACTTGATGATAACCTGACCTTAGATCTATTTTGGAAAGCCACTTGGCACCCTGTAATTGGTCAAACAAATCATCAATTCTCGGAAGAGGATATTTATGGATTATCGTCACCTTATTCAACTACTTGTAATCAATACACATCCGTAAAGAACCATCTTTCTTTCGCACAAATAGGACTGGTGCTCCCCAAGGTGATGAACTAGGCCTAATGAATCCTTTTTCAAGCAAATCATTCAATTGTGCCTTTAGCTCTTTCAATTCTGCAGGAGACATTTGGTAAGGAGGATTGGAAATAGGCTGGGTGTCTGGCAACACATCGATAGCGAAATCAATCTCTCTTTCTAGAGGAAGGCCTGGGAGTTCATCTGGAAATACATCCGGAAACTCATTCACCACTGAAACAGATTGGAAAGTTGGTGACTTTGCTTCGGTGTCATGAACTCGAACTAAGTGATAAATATATCCTTTAGCTATCATCTTTCTTGCCTTAAGGTTGAAAATAAACCTACCTCTTGGAGATGTTGTATTACCCTTCCATTCAAGCACTGGCTCTCCCGGAAATTGAAATCGAACTGCTTTTATTCGGCAATCAACATTAGCATAACATGAGGCCAACCAATCAATACCCATAATCACATCGAAATCTAGCATTTCCAGCTCAACTAAATCAACTTTAGTGTGGCGGTCACATATCACAATTATAAATTTTTTGTACACTTGTCTAGCTATCACGGGATCACCAACCGGAGTAGATACCTCGAAAGGTTTAATTGGCTCGGGTTTTACCCCAATGCGACCAGTGATATATGGAGTGATATAAGATAACGTAGAACCTGGATCTATCAATGCATAGACGTCATGAGAAAATACGGATAATATACCTGTAACCATATCCGGGGAGGACTCAAGATCCTGTCGTCCGGCTAAGGCATAGATGCGGGGCTGTGTACCACCTAAAGTGGATGCTCCCCCTCTACCTCTACCTCAACCTGTTGGAATCTGGGGAGTCTGCCCTACCGGGCGCACTGAAGGGGAACCAGTCGCCGATCCTGTGGGCTAAACCCTAACTCTACCACTCATCGACGGGCAATCTCGCATCATGTGCCCAACCTGGCCACGTGTGCATAGCAAGAATCTGAACCTCGACGACACTGACCAGAATGTAACTTATCGCACTGACTACATCGCGGTACTAGTGGTCTCCTCTGGCTATAATCACCCCCAAACTGAGAACCTGAGGCTCTCGAACTCTGGCCCCGTCCTGAACGAGTGGAACGGTCAAATCTCCTACCCGTAAACTGAGGAGGTGCACTAGTTGCCGACTGGCCCGAGTGTCTAGAATATGACTGTCTCGATCCCCCTCAATAGTCGCTACTGGGACCCAAAGATCTGGCCCTCTTACTTTGCCCTCTATCGATATCACGCTCACCCCTTTGCGGATGTTGTTGTTTTTCTATGTTCTGGGCATAGGCCTGAATGCTGAAAATATCCATCCCATCTTACAATGAAGCCGTTAAACAATCTTTAAATAAATGTTGCCCTAAGCCACTTACAAACCTGTGCACCCTATCTCCCATGTCGGCCACCATAGTCGGAGCATATCTAGCCAATGAATTAAACTAGAGGATATATTCTCGGGCACTCATATTTTCTTGTTTAAGATTTAAGAATCTATCCGCTCTAGCTCGACGGACCTCGGGTGGTAAATAGTGGCGGATGAAGGCATCTACAAATTCTTACCAAACTGGAGGAGGCGCATTCTCTTTCCTTGAGGATATCCAATTATTATACCATAAGACCGCCACATCCCGGAGTCTATAAGGTGCTAGCTCCACAGACTCAGTTTCGGAGGCATGAATAATTTTCAATGTTCTTAACATTTCATCAATAAAACCTTGCGGGTCTTCATCCGGCTTTGACCCGAAAAACTTCGGAGGATTCAAACTCATCAAAATCACGGGCTCTGGTACTAACTACCCTGTCACTTGTACACGAACTCTGCCATTGTGCCTGGGCGGCAACTAACTGTATCAATAGAAGAATAGCCTCGGTCATATGTTGACCCGAAGTAGCCGGGGGAGGAACTGGAGGCATAGGAGCTGGGACAGAAGCCCCTTCTTGTTCTTCTATAATAGACGGAGTAGAAGAGGAATTAGATGGTGCCTCATTATGTGGTTCACCCTCTTCTATATCCGTTGGTGGCTCCCTTTCTACCTGCCTTTCCATCGTAGTCTTGCCCTTCTGGGCGACTGTAGCTTTTATCTGTGGCGGCATCTCTGAAATCATAACACACTATTAGGGAGGAGAAAAACTTATAACATGGCTCTATCGCACGATCTCATAAGAAGAAGAATGGTCATTTTTCCTAAATTCCCTGTAGCCACCTGTTTATAAGTGTGGCGCACAACATACCATAAACAAGACTTTACTAGACACGGCTCGTAGACATTTCCTAGACCGAACCTTCTCGAGCACACTTTTGTCATGACCCGACTATGGGCCATGACGGTATTCGCAGCTAACCACCAAGCACCACTCATTCTATTGCATCTCGTACTCATCCTGCGTTCATTCATTAATCTCATGCTCATAATCATAGGAAATCCATTTTCATTTTGAAACATATTTACCTTTATATACATAAGCCCTTCGGGTATAAATAAGGACATCGTGAGACCATACTACCCACACATACGTATCTACGAGCCTCTACTAGAGTACTAGACATATGGACGGGACAGGACCCCATCGTGCCCAAAATATATATATATATATATATACAAAATAATAAGCAATGGCACCTCCGGAACAATGGAGTGCTCTCAAAGTCTGCTGATAGCTCCTATGAATTTGGATCACCTCCACCTGTGGGCATAAACATAGCGTCAAAATAAAAGGACGTCAGTACGAGCATTGTTCTGAGTATGTAAGGCATGAAAAAAAATAATACATCAATGAAATAAGGAGACATCAAGTGAAGGACAACCTATAACTGACTGTCAATTTTGATAGAAATAAAGCATGCTAACTCACTTCATAAACATCGTCATGTCATGTATGCATATCTATATAAGCTGCCCGACCATATAGGTACTGTGTTATCATCATTAGCCCGCGTCCAGGCCTCCTGTGTCCGGGGCAACCATCTCATGCCGCCCACTAATGGTGTCTGCCCATGCCATCTAGACATGGTGTATACGCTGCCCGCTTAGCGGTGTCTGCCCAGTCATATAGGCGCGGTATAATATCATTATCATGTACTCATCATAATGCATGCATAGAAACTCAAAGACAACTATACTTTATCGGGGTGACATAAGGTCGTGAACCCCCGATTCCATTATGGAGCATTCATAAGCATTCTGCCTCACCTTGAAGGAATTGGCACATAAGGTGAGTGTATACAATAAACAACATCAATGGATCATAGTTAGAATCATTAGCTTTAGAATCTTTAGGCTTAACTTATCATCATCACTATCATGCTCATAACATCTCCCGTTTCTCTATCTCATGTGAAGCTCTTTATAATCATAGACTCATAATTTCCGGGATGTAAGAAAGTCATGGGAAAATGGGAGAATTCATAGGAGTCATGCCTTAGAAAGAAGGGACTAGCCTTACATACCTTTTCGTTTAGCCATTCTATCGCTTGATCGTTCTCCTTCAATGCTCACGCTTCTACTTTCAAGAGAGTTCGTATTAACATTAGCTAATCGGTCACATGAACATACTCAACTAAAGCTAGAGAAAATTGGGCAGCATTTCCTTTATTTATACAACTTTCCCCATATCATATATCAACTCCCAAACATCTGTAATAACATTCACAACACCATAAGCAACAATCTTTATACACCTAGCTATATTATCCACATTTCCCAATTTAACATCAATTCATCCATAATCATGGTCATAGTACACTATTATGTTCTCTCATATATAATGGTTATCTCATGTCCTTAATATCATTTATAACATATTCATAATCACAACATGTCAAGAATCATGGCTCATTCCAAACTACTTACTCGAAAATGCCACTATTCTTGTACTCATGATCCATTTTCTATCTCCTTCTACAATCCAAGTCTTTCAACCTCCCAATACTTTAAGCAACATGGAATGATCATAAAACTTACCTTAGATAGTGTGGGAATGAGCCTTAAGTGAAAATACCTTACTTGAGCCAAAACCCTAGTTCCACTTCCAATGAGATTTCTTATGTTGGATGAACCCTAATGAGTTTCTTACACTTGATTCTCTTGGTTTGATGAAGTTGATCATGAATTTCTCTTGAGTTTTTATGGAAGAAGTGTGTGGAACTCTCTAGAAGCCTTGAGAGATATGGAGAAGTGTGGAAAAATGAAAATAATACGGTGGGAACATCACATTATAATTGAACTTAATTCAGCCCGTCGGGACTTCCACGGACACTTATACGGTCCGTACATCATTATACGGTCCGTATAAGTGACCGTACTTCACCATCAGAGAAACAACATTGCTGTTGGGTGCTATACGGACCCTTATACGGACCGTATAATGTTATACGGACCGTATAAGCAGTCGTATAACCCCATTTTCCTGAAATGATTTCCATTGTTTCGTTTGATCGCCAATCCTCATGGAACCTTCTTGACACTTATTTAACACTTTGTTGGCAATCTAACAGACGTTATAAATCTTCTCTAAGACATCATTAAGTCATCATTAACTTGTTACTCGTAAATCTTTTCCGATACATAACGTATACCTTGCCTTTCTTGGCAACTTTCTTCTCTTGCCTCGAATGTCTTTGAAATCTCAATTAGGATCATCGGAGGTTATTTCTTACATATTGAAACATCGTATACTTCGTGCCCTTCGTTAGTCTATTCACTGTGCATCAACATGAAATTTTTCGAGGTGTAACTGCTAAATACATATCAAATCAACTATCGCGAAAACCCTTCCAAACATGACTTACATTCACTTCCTTCAACAAACTTAGCCTCACATATCTATATGACTTCGAAATCTTATGGTACATACTTTAAGCTATCTAATACTCTCCTTAATCTTGTAAGGACTTCATGTTCATCTTAAGCTCACATTAGTCTACTCACAAGGCAACAAATCCGGAATTTCCGAGATGTAACATTCTTCCCCCCTTAGGAACATTCGTCCTCGAATGTTGGGTTCTTGGGGATTCTATAAAACTTTTGCCAGAGTTTCCCCTGTCATATGGAACTACCATCCTGTCACAGCAACCCAGAATACATTACCTCACAGGGCTACAACAACAACATCAATAACCATGGCCCCATACACGACCAAGAAATCATCAAGGAAAGCGCTACATACCTAAGGACAATGGCGTCTCTGCCTGAGTCTCCTCCAGAGGTGGAAATAAATGCGGGTACCTAAAATTCACGTCTTCTTCTGCTTCCCAAGTCATTTCCTCTCTATTATTATTTCTCTATAAAACTTTAACTGAAGCTACATCTTTGGTTCTGAGTCTCCGAACTTGCCGATCTAGAATGGCAATGGGAACTTCTTCGTAGGATAATTGCTCAGTGACTTGAACATCATCTACCGATACAACTCTAGAAGGATCTCCAATGCACTTACAAAGCATCGATACATGGAAAACCGGATGGACTAACTCCAAATCGGAAGGTAGGTTTAATTCAAAAGCCACTTGGCCTACCGTGTGTACAATCTCATAAGGTCCAACGTACCGGGGACTAAGCTTGCCCTTTTTGCCAAATCCCATGACGCCCTTCATTGGCGACACCTTCAAGAATACCCAATCTTTCACTTGGAACTCTAAGCCTCGTCGACTATTATCTGCATAAGATTTCTGACGGCTCTGAGCTGTTAATAATCGATCTTGTATAAGCTTGATTTTCTCTATAACCTGCTGGACTAAGTCTGGCCCTATGAATTTAGTCTCTCCTACTTCGAACCACCCAATTGGAGATCTACATTTGTGCCCATATAAAGCCTCATACGGGGCCATTTGGAAGCTGAAATGATAACTGTTGTTATAAGCAAATTCGATAAGCGTTAAGTGATCATCCCAACTACCTCCAAAATCCAATACACATATGCTCGTAGCATATCCTCAAGAGTTTGAATGGTACACTCAGCTTGCCCATCAGTTTGTGGATGAAATGTTGTACTAAGACTCAGTTGATTCCCCAATCCTTCTTGAAAAGATTTCCAGATATTAGCCGTAAACTGTGTCCCTCTATTGGAAATAATAGATACTGGAACACCATGAAGCCGTACTATTTCTTTGACATAAAGCTTTGCATAATCTTTCGCTACATATGTAGTTTTGACCGTAGAAATAAGTCGACTTCGTAAGTCTATCCACAATTACCCATATAGAATCATATTTGTGCTTAGAACGAGGTAAGCCTGCGATTAAATTCGTGTTTATCACTTCCCATTTCCAAGTTGGAATTTCCATAGCTTGGAACAATCCACCAAGCTTTTGATGCTCAATTTTCACTTGCTGACAATTAGGACATCGAGCCACGAACTCCGTTGTATCTTTCTTTATTCCATTCCACCAATATATAGATTTAAGATCATGATACATTTTTGTCGCTCCGGGGTGAACAGAATAACGGGAACAATGGGCTTCTCTCAGTATCTGGTGGCGTAATCCTGCAACATCAGGAACACACAACCTGTCTCGACATCAAAGAACTCCATCTCCAGAAATCTCAAAGGATGACTTCTTCTTCTGAGGGAGTGTATTTCTGTAATGAACTAGCATGGGATCCTCGTACTGGCACTCTTTCACTTCAACCACTAGTGACGAGACCGCTGAATTCTGAACGATAGCTCCCACATTGCCTGAGTCCACTACCCGAACTCCTAGGCTAGCTAATTACTGGAGCTCACGTGCTAACCCTCTTTTCTCTAGCTGAAATCACATAAACTTTTCATAGATCTACGGCTAAGAGCATCAACCACAATGTTCACCTTCTCGGGATGATATAGGATATTAACATCATAATCTTTCAACAACTCTAGCCATCGCCGTTGTAGTAAATTCAATTCTCTCTGCTTGAAAATATTCTGAAGGCTCGTGTGATTCGTGTAGATATCTACATGGACACCATACGAATAATGTCTCAACATCTTCAATGCATGAATCACCGCAGCTAACTCAAGATCATGGGTTGGATAGTTTTTCTCATGTTTTCGTAATTGCCTCGAAGCATACGCAATCACCTTACCATGTTGCATCAACACACACCCTAACCCAATGCCTGAAGCGTCACGATAGACAACATAGCCCTCCGATCCCTCTGGAAGCATCAGGACTGGGCAGAAGTTAATCTATTCTTCAACTCTTGAAAGCTACGTTCAAAAGCATCCGTCTATTGAAATTTAGATAATTTATGGGTTAACTTCGTCAACGATGCAGAAATAGAGGACAAACCTTCTACAAATCTTCTGTAGTAACCTTCTAAACCTAGGAAAATATGAATCTCCGTAGGTGTTGTAGGCCTTGGCCAAGTCTTCACGGCCTCAATCTTTTGGGTATCTACCCGAATGCCATTGACTAAAATAATATGACCCAAAAAGGTCACCGAATTCAACCAAAACTCGCATTTTGAAAATTTTACAGATAACTCTCGAGTTTGAAGAACTCTAAGAACGGTGTGTAGATGATCCGCATGTTGTGCCTCGGACCGAGAATATACCAGGATATCGTCAATGAACATAATCACAAATAAATCTTGGAAAGGCCTGAACATATTGTTCATCAAGTCCATGAACATGGTCGGTGCATTAGTTAGCCCAAATGACATTACCCGAAACTCAAAATGGCCATATCTTGTTCTAAAAGCCGTCTTAGAAATATCCTTCTCCCCAACTCTCACCTGATGATACTCGGACCTCAAATCTATTTTTGAAAACCATTTGGCACCCTGCAATTGATCAAATAAATCGTCAATCCTTCGGAGCATATATTTATTCTTGATCGTCACCTTATTCAGTTACCGATAGTCAATGCACATTCGCAAGGAGCCATCTTTCTTCCTCACAAACAACACGGGTGCTCCCCACGGGGAAGAACTAGGCCTAATAAAACCTTTTTCAAGCAAGTCCTTTAATTGCTCCTTCAACTCATTCAACTCAAGGAACTATTCGGTAAGGAGGAATAGATATGGGCTTGTATCGATAGCCCATCGATAGCAAAATCAATCTCCCACTCGGGAGGAAGGCACTAGAAGCTCATCCGGAATACATCCTAAAACTCATTCATCACGGGGACGGATCGAAGAGTTGGAGATTTGGCTTCTATATCTTGAACCCAGATTTAAATGATAAATACAGCCTTTAGCAATCATTTTCCAAGCCTTAAGGTAGAAATAAACCTACCTCTCGGGACACCGTATTTCCTTTCCATTCCAAACCGGTTCTCCGAAAACCGAAGCTGAACCATTTTAGTTCTACAATCAACATTGGCATAGCAAGAAGCCAACCAATCCATGCCCATAATAACACCAAAGTCCACCATTTTCAACTCATGTAAATCAACCATAGTACAGTGATCACAAATCACAACTACACAATTTTTATATACTCGGCTAGCTATTACAGGTTCACCAACGGGTGTCGATACCTTGAAAGGTTTGATTGACTCCGGTTTGACCCCAAATCGACCCGCAATATATGGAGTAACATATGACAATGTGGAGCCCGGATCTATCAATGCATATACATCAAGAGAAAATACCGATAATATACCTGTAACAACATCAGGGGAGGACTCAAGATCCTGCCGTCCAGCCAAAGCATAAATATGGTGCTGGGGATCACTAGAACTGGGAGCTCCTCCTCTACCTCTACCACGACTAACTGGTGTCTGAAAGCCTTGTCCCGAAGGGCATATAGATGATGAAGACCCAGCTGCCGACCCTAAAGGCTAGACCCCACCCGCACCATCAATCGAGGGTCAATCACACATGATATGGCCTGGACGACTGCATGCATAGAAAACATCTGAACCTAGTCAACACTGGCCCCAATTTAGCTTCCCGCACTGAGAACATCGTGGCATGGGTGGCCTTGCCTGAGCCGAGTCGCCTCTGTAATGAGAACCTGAAGCTCTGAAACTCTGACTCGGCCCGGAGTGAGTAGATCTATCAAATCTCTAGCCCATAAACTATGGAGGCGTACTAGTCATAGAATGGCTTGAATGCCTAGAAATCTGCTGTCTTTGCCCTCCTCTAAACTCACTAGTATGACCTAAAGATCTAGCCCTCTTGTTATAACTTCTGTCGAGCTCACGCTTACCTCTTTGTGGTTATTGGCTTTCCTCCAAATTCTAGGTATGAGCTTGAATGCAAGAAATATCCATATTGTCCTGAAGGGACGCAGTCAAGCACTTATCCATTAAATGTGACCCTAGGCCTCTCACAAATTGGTGCACTCGATCACCCATATCCGCTACCATGACCGGAGCATACCTAGCCAAAAAATTGAAGCGGAGACTATACTCTAAGGCACTCATGCTTTCTTGCCTAAGATTCAAGAACTTGTCGGCTCTAGCCCAATTAAACTCCGGGGCAAGTAATGTTGAAGGAAAGCATCAACAAATTCTTGCCATATCGGGGAAGGTGCATTGACTCCCCTAGAAGCCAACCAAATCGTATAAAATGGACCGCAACATCCCGCAATCTATATGATGCTAACTCCACCGATTCAACGTCGGAAGCATGCATTAACCGAAGTGTTCTCAACATTCCAT
Source organism: Lycium ferocissimum (assembly GCF_029784015.1). NCBI lineage: Eukaryota > Viridiplantae > Streptophyta > Magnoliopsida > Solanales > Solanaceae > Lycium > Lycium ferocissimum. Next base: position 36,449 of record NW_026726070.1, read on the forward strand.
CAATAAAGTTTTGAGGGTCCTCATCCGGCTTCGACCCGAAGAACTCCAAAGGGTTCAAGCTAATAAAATTACGGGCTCTTGCATTAAACGCCCTATCACCATGACCCATACCTTTCTGCTGGGCCTGAGCAGCAACCAATTGAGTCAACAATAGAGTGGCCTCTTTCGTCTCTTGGCCCGAAACCTCTGGTGAGGGAACTGGGGGTGCTGGAGCTGGGGTAGAGACTGCCTCATGCTCCTCAGAAATAGGCAATGAGTGAGAGGACTGATATTGAGCTGTATTTTAGGACTCACCTTCCTCTATATCCTTTGGCGGTACTCTTTTAGCCCGTTTTTCTGCCACTGTCTTGCCCTTTCGGGCAGCCGTAGCTTTCCTCTTTACAAGCATTTCTGAAATACATAACACATGGTCAAAGGAAAAGAAATCCTTACATCATGGCTCTATCGCAAGATCTTATTAACAAAGAAGGTCATTTATTCCTAAAATGCCCGCATCCTTCTGTTTATAAGTGTGGCGCGCAACACACCCATAAATAAGACTCTACTGGACACGGCTCGTAGACACACCCTAGGATGAAACTGCTCTGATACCACTTTTGTCACAACCCAACAGGAGGCTATGACGGGCACCCGGAGCTAACCCACCGGGTACCTCTCATCCTACATTCATATTCGCATCTAGGTGAGCCACATGGCTTATCAACAAACTCTATGCCTCAATAATACCATTTCCAACGGCTAAAATACTTTTTTATATATCAACATCAACAACTACGCCCATATACATATACACAAGCCGACGAGGCTTAACTAAATAATATACCAAGAGTATGAGCCAACAAGGCAAAAGACATCCACTATATACGACTGTCTACGAGCCTCTAAGAAAATTATGAAACATCATCATAAGGATGGGACAGGGCCCCACCATGCCCATATATACACAAAAGAATAGTACCCACAGCTGCAGCTCCGGATCAAATGGAGCTCCTCTAAGCAATCTCTGGATAAGCAGCCTAAGGATCAAGTCTATCTCCCTGTCCACCTGCGGGCATGACGCAACGTCCACAAACAAAAGGACGTCAGTATGAATAATGTACTGAGTATCTAAATCATAATCAATAGCATAATAGAAGCATGAGAGATACCATAAGATAGAAGAGTCATGGGAGGATAGAGATATTTATACCTCTAGCGACGTTCGTCATATTTACTTAGCCTCTTCGTAATGGGAACCTTCCATTTCTAATGCTTATTTATATAGTAGTATCATACCCATTTATAGAGGTTCGGTGTCTCACATACCCGACCATGACAAGACTCGGTGTTATACATACCTGGCCCTACTGAGGCTCAGTGTTATTCATACCCAACTGCAGTGGTGTGAGCGCGATAGATGTCATACCCGACCATATAAGCTCGGTGGTCTTAATAGTCATACTTAGATATTTCTACGTATATACATATCCTCAACATCATCATGATCATTGTTAGTGTCATTATATCCTTCCTTAGAAGATCAACTACCATAGGATGAGACTAATAGTATCGTGAGAATATCAAGAATCATAAGCTTTGGTGATTCTAGGAGTGAAGTCATCTTGGAAGACATCATGAAATTCACATGAAAGAATACAACGTTGAGATCATGCCTTAAGAAAGAAGGGTTAGCCTTACATACCTCTTAACTACTTAACGTTCACCGCCCAAGCTTGAAAAATCTACATTTAAAAGGATCCATACCATGGTTAAGTCTTAAAGACACTCTTGAATTCAAACTAGAGCAATTCATGAGGTAACGGAAATTGGGCAGCATTTCCCCTATTTCATCAACTTGTACCATATTGCAAAACAACTCCCAAACAACTATAACAACATCCACAATATCATAATCAAGTGGTCATATTCAATTAAGTCTCAGAATTCATACTCGTGTTCAACTTATAATAACAACTTCACACCAACCCTTTGCACTTTTTCATACAACACTTCCTTATCACCATTATTACCTTCTATAACAAGATTATATCCATATCATACTAAGAATCATGACTCAAGTTAGCTTACTACTCAAAAACATCATAAAAACTACATTTAGACCTCATCTTTTACTTTCTCCTTCTACCCATGTTGTTCAACAACTAAGCATTCTTGATAACATGAAATAAGCATGAAAACTAACCTTTTATCTCACAAGAATGTGCTTTGGAGCAAGCTATCAACTTATATGGAAACCCTAGCTTCACTACCCAAAGAATTCTTGAAGTCTACCAACCCTAGCAAGACTTCTAACACATGGATATCTTGATTCTTGCATCTTTAATCTCTCTTGGATTTGTGTTGATGAGGTGTGTGGAATATTCTAGAGCTCTCAAAAGTTGTGGAGCAGATGAGAAATGAAAAATAGAACTTGGGTCATCTATTTAAAATAAGAAAATAAAGCTGCCCGTCGGGATTTATACGGAAACTTATACGGTCCGTATAAGTGACCGTATAATATCACCAGTGATGACCCTTCACTGTAACTATTATACGGACCCTTATACGGACCGTATGAAGTTATACAGACCATGTAAGTGGTCGTATAGCTCGCCTTTTTCCAAAATCATTTTCGTTGATTCGTTTGACCTCCAATCCTTGTGGAAACTTCTTGGCACTTATATAACACTTCACTAACCATACAATAAGCCCTATAGCAGCCCCTCAGGACATTGCTAAATACATATCAAATCAACTATCGCGAAAACCCTTCCAAACATGACTTACCTTCACTTCCTTCAACAAACTTAGTCTCACATATCCATATGACTTCGAAATCTTATGGTACGTACTTTAAGCTATCTAATACTCTCCTTAATCTCGTAAGGGCTTTATGTTCATCTTAAGCTCACATTAGTCTACTCACAAGGCAATAAATTCAGAATTTTCGAGATGTAACATGGCGCTAGGATTTTGGTAGAAAACCCTCATTTCTATAATGAAATGTGTAGAGGGTATGTTTGGTAGCTTTTGTTGAACATAGAGGCGGTGGGCCGGGTCAAGTCGCATAAATGGACTAGGCTCGGCCGAATTCAAAAGGGAGAAGAGGAAGTGGCCCAACACATATATGTATACATGTATATTAAAGGGAAAATGTGCAATTTTAACAAATCGGCGAAAATTAAAACATGACCATTAATTAAACATTTTAATTATAGCCATATTAAAAGCGGAAACTAATTAATTCTTTTCAAATATGGACAAATGCATAAGATGACTAATTATTGTAATTGTAACCATAATAGACCCTTAAAATCCAATTTAATATTTAAATTATAGCCACAATTAATACTTAGCAAGCAATTGTCTATTTGAATTATAGCCACAATTCACTCATGCAACTAATTGTAATCAATTTTGAAAATAAATGCAATTGTTGCCAAATAAATCGTAAAATTGAGATGTAATCGATTATTTTATTTAATTAATCAATTTTCTTGGATTAACGGAGTAAAATACTTGTCAATTTGGTATTGATAATTTAAACAACTAAATTGAGTAACTGTTTCAAACTATTTTGAATTAATTTTGATAAATACTTTAATATTTATGGGAAAATATGAAAAATTATTTAAAATGATCTACAATATGTATTTGAAATTATTTGGCCAAATGAAAAGGCAAAATATTATCGAAATAATTTTGTAAAATTCATTTTGATTTGTAAAATACATATTTCACTCCGTTTGAGATTTGAAAACTCTGAATAATTAAATAAAATTATTGAGGGCCAAAATTAGGTGTTATTAACTATCCCTTCAGTATTCGGGGATGGCAAGCCCATCCTTGATCATCGAAATTTGACAAACCTTATTTTGGCCGATCAATTTCAAAACATTTTTCTTTTTTTAAAAAAAAAAAATGCAATTTTCAAATTTATCCTTTGGACCCTAGTCTCTGGGTTTCCTATATATCTCAAGCTATATAAGAGTTTAGGCCATTTGTAGTTCGACTCACTTAGACTTCTAAATGTAAGTTCAAACCAATCCCGAATCTTTCAGTGTCAAAACTGAGAAACTCGGAGTGGTTTGTTGGAGTGTAACTAACTCTCTGGCATTGAATCCACCTACATATCCTTGGTTTTTGGAATCAAGTCACTTGTAGTTCAACTCAATCGGAGGAAAAAAGGTATCCCTTATGAGGGAATGCCTTTGTGTCTTCCGGTGTGTGCCCGACCGGTAGCGAGAATTTTGAAAAGAAAGCAAATATAGCAAACAATCAAATTTGTGCAGCTGAGCATGGGGTGGAGTGATCTTTCAATTCCTTGCCGGAGAGCTTGACTCTCACGGGTAACCTATCACAATCGGCTGGGTAAGAAAAGTTTCACGTTTACTCCGCATGCATTTGGATCTGGTTTGATTAGCCTGCTCCTCTCCTTAGCGGCTGCTAACCTTCTTCCATCTGCTAGGTAGCATTGTGGTTGACCTCCTGGTCTTTGTTTTTGTTTTTACTACCCTTGCGTGGTTTCATGATTGTACCTTCTTGGTTTTGACTATGCGAGGTGACCTTTTTGGCCTTTGCTTGATTTGTTTGACCCCCTCAGGTCATTATTTTTGTCTTACCACCCTTGAGTGGTTTTTGTTGTCATGATGTTGTTGGCTGTTTGCTTGAAAGTAGGTGACTTTCTTGGCACAGTTTGATTTGTTTGACCTCCTTCAGTCATTGTTTGCATGAAATAACCCTCTTAGCGATGTTTGATTTGTTTGACCTCCTCTGATCATTATTTGCATGGATGTCCCTCCTGGTAGTGTTTGGTTTGTTTGACCTCCTTCGGTCATTATTTGTATGAATGGCTCTCTTGGAAATGTTTAGTATGAATGGCCCTCTTGGCAATGTTTGATATGAATGGCCCTCTTGGCGATGTTTTTGTTTGCATGAATGGCCCTCTCGGCAGTGTTTTGTATGAATGGCCCTCTTGGCATGCATATATTTGAATGAATGGTCGTCTTGGAATGCATATGTTTGAATGAATGACCCTCTCAGCAATGTTTGTATGAATGGCCTTCTTGGCAATATTTGTATGAACGGCCCTCTCGACAATGTTTGTATGAATGGTCCTCTTAGAATGTTTATGTGAATGGCCCTCTTGGAATGCATATGAATGACCCTTTTAGCTAGATCGTCTTTCTTTCATCCTTTATATCGGTTGTGACCCTCTTGTTCAGATATGCCATTTTATTCCTTATGTGACCCTTTAGGTTATGATTGTCGCCCTTGCGGCGTTTTGTCCTTTTGTAGCCCTTTTTTGATGGATTGTCGCCCTTGTGGTATTTTGTCCTTTTGTATCCCTTTTTGGCTAGATTGTTGTCTTTGTTGCATTTTTGTCCTTTGTAGCCCTTTTTGGCTAGATTGTTGCCCTAATGGCATGTTTGTCCCTTGTAGCCCTTTTTGGCTAGATTGTTTCCCTTATGGCATTTTTGTCCTTTGTAGCCCCTTTGGTCTAGATTATTGCCCTTGTGGCATTTTTGTCCTTTTGTGTAGCCTCCTTGGCTCAATCGGATGACCCCTGCGGTACTTTCATTTTTGCATCCCTTGCGCTCAGTGTGGTCCTGATTCCCTTCTGATGAGTTGCTCATTACCTACTTTATCATCATAAACAAACAAAGTTAGCAATAAATGGTCATCCTCCTGATGGCCTTTGGACACTTGCATTCAAAGAGTGTTAGTTTCCCATAAGGTTGATCCACGTTGTTGTCTTCTGTTGCGTTAATGCTTTGCCTGCTTGGCTGCTTTGTTAGGACCGATCCTCTTGGATTCGATCGTTTTGAAAGAAGAATTTATCATAAAGTAAAATGACATTGCAGTTTGTTGATCATAAGTTTTTCAAACCTTTGTTTGTAAAATATAAAATTTTGAAAAACTATTTGAATTAGTTGTCATGACATGTGCATTTGAATAAGAAATATTCAGCCTTCCGCTGCATCCTATGGTTGAAACCTCAACTTCTTTAAGTGGAATTCTTTGACCCTCTCAGAATTTTGCCCCGGTTTAAAGTCTTGTTTTAAGTGAACTCTCATGTTGTATTTTGATGAAAGAAATTTTGAGAACTTTTAAAAATTTCTACCTCAGTTTAGCATTTTGGATCGGCTAACTCTTAGGACGGATCTTGTTGGAAGAAATTTTGAGAGGATCTCAAAAACTCTGCCCCAGTTTAGGGCTTTAGGCTGGCTAACTCTTGAATTAGGCTGTTGTGAAGGAATTTTTGAGACTCTCTCAAAAATTCTTCCCCATTTGAATATGTGTGGCAAACTCCTTGGGCCCACTCTGAGTTCCTCTTGAAGTCTTATCTCTGTGGCTTCCTAAGGGTTTTCTTAGGTTTTTTTTATTTGTACAACCAAGCTCGACAAGAGCCTACGTATCCTGTCGCAGCAGGAATCAGGTCAAACGTAGTTTGGAATAAAGTAAATTGAGTTTTGGTTTTTACTATGATGCGACTTTGTCCCAAATGGACTACCTACGTATCCCACTTTGGGAAAATCAGGTCATTGTGTAGTTCATATTACAGGGAAATGATTTGGTTTTTCTATCTATTACAAAATGATTACAAGCAAATAAATAAGTATTCAAATTGCAAAGCGTGTCTTCACGCATAATACCGCTTGATTGCGTCTGATTTGATTGCTTAGGCCACGGTTGGCTATCCATTTCTGCTAGTATCACTGCTCCGCCGGAAAGTACCTTTCGGACCACGTATAGGCCCTGCTTGTTAGGTGCAAACTTTCCTTTGTACTCGTCTTGGTGTGGAAACACTCGCTTGAGTACTGATTGTCCTATTTTGAAAAGTCAAGCTCTGACTCGCTTGTCAAAGGCATGTGCCATTCTTTGTTGGTATAATTGGCTCTGACATACGACAATCATCCTCTTTTAATCGATTAGAGGTAGTTGCTCATATTGGTTTCGGACCCACTCTGCATTGTCCAACTCTGCTTCTTGAATGATCCTTAGTGATGGTATCTCCACTTCGGCAGGTATGACAGCTTCGGTACCATACATAAGCAAGTACGGCATTTCCCCTGTTGAAGTCCGAGCTATTGTTCGGTATTCAAGCAATGCATAGGGGAGTTGTTCATGCCAATAATTGTAGTTGTCTGTCATTTTCCTCACTATCCTCTTGATATTCTGTAACGACTCGTTAGGTCGTTTTGGTTGTTTTCTCGTTTTGCATATTTTGACCTTGTGAATCTGCCCCTTTGCTTGTTTTGGATTTTTATATAGTGGGTGTGGTTGGCATAACTCCCTACTTAGCCGAAATAGCTTAAGTTGGAAACTTGCTAAGTTGAAGAATCTTTATGTGTTAGGTTGGCTTTAGGCATTATCGGGGGTATTTGTGTCGTTTTGACAATTTTGTCGGTTCCATTAGCTTTGGAACGTCGAATATAGGCGGTTTGAGTGTTTGGTTGAGTTCCTGAGAGTCTTGGGAGCATTTTGGTCATTTGGTTGGAAAGTTGGTTTTTGCCTGTTCGGGGTTGACTTGGTAAACGAGACCTCTTTTGGGATTTCTGAGTGCACGAATGAGTTCGTAGCATGTTTTTACATATGTCTGCATATTTGATTTGTGTCAGGGAGGTTTCGGAAGAGTCTCGAGATTTTCACAGAGTCTCGAGATTTCAGGGTATAAGAGTCAAAAACCAGATTTTACTGGTTCTGGTGTGTGTGCAAGCGCGAGGTTGGTTCCGCCCCTGCGGATGCGCTCTAGCAAGAGGAGGCCCCCAGGAGCGAGAATCTGGTGAGCTGCCCCAATTCTGCTGTTGCGAAGATTTTCCCATAGCACCGAGGAATCCTCCGCTGCTGCTGACTTGGGATATTTCTGGTGGTTGCGCCTAGGCGAGGAATTGTCTATATGTGCGTGTCTGCTGGTGTGAGTTCGAGTGCGCAGGTGCGTGAATTGCTGAACAGAATGTGCCATTAGTGTCTTCCATCCTTAAACAATTCATTCAAAACCCTTATGTCTTGAGAGCGAATTTGGAGAAGAATAAAGAGATTTCAAGGAAAAAACCATTGGGTAAGTCTTCTAACTTGGTATTTTGATTATTACCATGATTTAGGTTCATAACCCGTGCTTAGAATGTTTGAATTAAAGATGTAATGGAAGGATTTTCGAACCTAACATAAGTATTAGGGTTTTTGGTAATTGAGCATGAATTAGTGATTATTTATGGATGATTTTTGCTATATGAGTTATATTGAGTATGAGGATCATGATTCTATGTCCAATTTACTTGTTACACCTTGTAGTTTTCTACATTAAGATTCGTCGTGCATTAGCTGTCTTAATTTTGGACACCGGGATTTGTTTCAAGGGTATATGAGGTTGGACATGTTTAACTTGTGTTTATGAGTGTTTAAATTCATGTTTGGTAAGTTACGGAAGGATTGGAGAACAAGTGAATTAAGCAAAGAATGTTTTTTGGAACTTTGGAGAGAAGATAGGCAAGGTTTCGTACGATAATTTTGATCTAACTTGGGAAAGGAATATCTCTTAGTATATCAGAAGTTTTGGTCACGACCCAACCCCGTAGGCCGTGACTAGTGCCCGATCTGGGCACCCAAACACACCTATCAAACGCTATCACAAGGTATATCAAACGCATCCAAGTATATAACAGAAGCCGACAAGGCTATATTTCAAATTTAGGTAATTTCCAGAAAAATTTCGGCAGAGTTTCCTTTGTTTTACTGACTATCCAAAATAACCCTGCGCACAGAAAATACCAACAAAGGCCACACAGGGCAAACAGAGCAACATATATACATATGCGGGCCGACAAGGCTGCCGCGGCGAATGGAATCGCCCAAACACAACATATACAAACACAACCGTACAGAAGTAGGCACAACCCACAAAACATGTCCACAGACCTCTAAACAGACCGACAGAATCATATGACGGGACAGGGCCCCACCGTACGCATGAACAAATATATACAATGCAACGGACGAATATATACCAAAAATATAAGCTCACGAATGAGAGGAGCACTCAAATAGCGAGAAGAGGGTGTCCTAAACGGGGTGTATCACCAAGCGTGCGTACGTACTGCGGGCATGAAAGCACGGCCCCCGAAGAAGGGGGTCAGTACGAAATATATACTGAGTATGCAAAGCAGAAAATGTAATATACAAATCTGGGTCACAATCGAAATAGAGGTACAGAAAGTAAATGCATTTTCAAAATATCAAAATATTACTTCAAAATATAAATCATGCATAGGGCACAGGAAATATGGTCGCCCGCCTGTCGATGGCGCCATAACACAACATAACACCAGAAAGTTTCAAATCTCCGTCACCGATCACAACACAGCATAACGCCAAACACAGCATAACGCCAAACATAAGTGGAACCCGGCCCTCGAGCGAGGAGCTCGGTGAACCATAATCACAGCATAACACCGGAATGTATCATAATGCGCACGACAACAGAACCGGCCCGGGAACCGGCGAACGATATCATAGTAGGCACGAGCGGAGTAGTGAGTAATCGTATGCATAAAATCATTATCATAAATCCA